>NC_072733.1:206159342-206459342 GCF_026930045.1 Uloborus diversus
ATATACAGGGTGTTTCAAAATGAATAGCGGGGTTTTAACATGTTATAATACTTATTACACCTAACTTACAGCCACAAGTGATATATCAAATGAAAGAGAAACTCAAACAGTTTTACATAATAGCCTGCAAGTGTTCAATGTGAGCACCATTCGTCACTCGGCACACGTCAAGACGATATGCGAGTTCTTCCCAAACTTGATGAGTGTATCATTAGTAATTGCTGCAACAGCTGTTTCAATCCTGTTCCTTAATTCGGGAAGGTCGGCTGGCAGTGGAGGCACATACATACGGTCCTTAATAAATCCCCAAAGATAGAAATCTCACGGCGTTAGGTCGGGTGACCGTGGAGGCCATGGGAAACAAGCCCTGTCATTAGGCCCCTTTCGGCCAATCCAGCGGTCGGGTACAGTTAGGTTATGCCAGTGAGGCGGCGCACCATCTTGCTGAAAGATGAAGTTTTCTGTAAAACACAAAACGCTTTCTGTTCTTTAGTCGCCATCTTTGCTACAAGCGCTTTCTAGCGGATTGCAGCAGAAACATTCCACGCGAATGCGCACTGATGCCAACCAACAAAACTGTGAGTTTCTCTTTCATTTGATATATCACTTGTGGCTGTAAGTTTGGTGTAATAAATATTATAACATGTTAAAACCCCGCTATTCATTTTGAAACTTCCTGTATAATGTCAGATTTTCCATTGCTTTCTCCTTTGGAGAAAAATATTGCGCACTTTTTGTAAGTTAAAGGTTTTGAGTACATTCCTTAAGCTTACAGAAGTAATCCAACATTGCATTCAGTCTGCTCCAGCGGGTTTTGTAATCGGTAATACACTTTCCCTTTTATTTCTAAAGCATAATTTTCTGTATTTTAAACTTTATTGATGCTTTTAAAAACTATTTTTAAATTATGCGCATTTTCTTAATTGCTGAACGTATGAAAACTGGAATCTCTAATGAGGATATTAATTGATTCTTCTTTAATGTTAAATCCACAGTTCATCATATGAGACACAGAGTTTTTCTTGCCCTTCTTGCAGATATGCGAGGAAGGTGATCCACACTTCAGATAATGCTTGCGAAAATCATCGGTTTATGAGCGGCAAAAGTTGGAAAACGTTTGAATTGAGAAAATTTGCGGGATTGGAATTCCTGAGGCATTTTGCTCGGAATCCCGCTAAATATCATGCGGGATCCTTCGGGATTAAGGATCGAGATTTCGGGATTGAAAACCCTAGTTGGAACCATAATGCAAGCCATTGATGATTTCAACGCAGTGCAATAGTAGAGGTATCACGTGATTCAAGGGTCTATTCACTGACGAGCGACAATTCAGTTAACTGCACTGAAGTTGCGCTGAAATTAATATGCGTAGCACGTAAATACTCTGATTCATCTCTCGATATTTCGCCGATATTTGTTAGCTCTAACCACTTATAATTCAGCAGCAACGCAAAAGCGACATGTGAACACGCCTTAAGTCTAATTTACATATACGAGAAAGTATGCTAAAAAAGCAGGGAATGATATCATATTCCATTATTTTTAACAATATGCGTACTTCAAAACTACGTGTTAAAATTGAAAGCATTACGCGAGTAGTGGGACACGGTAATTGCAACTAAACAGTTGCACAAAAACTAGTAATTAGCTAAACTTTTGTTTTATGACTTTCGTAAAGATTTTTTTTTATCCGCTCTTGTCAAGACTTGCTGCTTTGTTAGAGACATTACATAGGAGAAAGCAAGAAAAATAGTTTAAAGTAAACTATCTTGAGCTGGCAATGCCTCCCTTGAAAGTCAGCCATAGGATGCAAAAACGTTGGAACTAAAACTTCCTTTATGCCAAGTACTGGAACTTCCTTTTACACCTATTTAGTATTATTTCCCCATTATTGGCAATTTTAATGTGATTCAATAGTTTACTCTCTAAATACCACCAACATTAGCCAAATCGAAACCAGTTTAAAAAAATCCGCCAAATTTGTAGCCAAGTTTGTGAAAAACACTTGGCGACCAAACTATCTCGAAAACCGACTGGCGATATAAGTGTCCGCCAAATTATAACACCACTTGAGTTTGCATCGAAATTAACAATGATTTCCCCCAAAAAGGTGCGAAAGACCCCTTTAGAAACGCGTGAATGCAACCAAAAGGGGAGGTGCACAACTAGACCCCACTAGGAGTCTACGTACCAAATTTCAACTTTCTAGGACATACCGTTCTTGAGTTATTCGACATACGTCGGCACATACATAAGTACATACAGACATCAAGAGAAAACTCGTTGTAATTAACTCGAGAATCGTCAAATCGGATATTTCGGGCGTCTATACGTTCTTAGGTATATTTGCACGTGTGCTCGTGCGAAAAAAAAACTCAACATTCATTCATGGGTGAGCAAAATGGAAATTAAGGACGATTTTTGAGTGACAATTTTTTCACGAATACAATACTTCCTTTTTTGTAAAAGGAAGTAAAAAGGGAAAAAAATCGGAAAAAAGTTTTGGAGGGGCGTCTTTAGAGATAGTGCGTGTGAGGCGCAGGTGAGGAGTTTGGAAGTTGGCATAAATCGGTCCGCCAGGTGCCGCTGTGGGGGCTGCTTCCCGATCGAGTCGGGGCGCTTGGCATTGGTTCTCCGTTCTCTGCGCTCGGAAGACGCGCGTCATGCCTCAGCCTTCCGTTCGTTGCGTGCTCGCCTCTCGCTCGGATCCATGGATTAAGTGATCAACAAATATTTACTTCGGAATGATGAATGGCCCATTTATTAGCGCACTACTTGGCATTCTCATCCTCAGAGGTAAATGATTTTCAATTCACAAATTCTTTTTCTGTTTACACAAAAAACAAGAAAAAAAAAAAACCTCAAACACCGCACAGAAAAAAGATAGGTAGAGAGAAAGAGAGAGAAAACAAACAAACAAAAAAAAAAATCACAGAAAAACACACTGACTTACATGTCACTCGTGAGTTAACCACCAAAACTATTTTTTACTTTTGTAGAATTGTAGAAATCATCGGAAAATGATATATTTTTGTAAGACAAAAAAAAAAAAAATTGCGGAACTATAGTGTCTTGCTGTGATATCGCATAAATGAGGCATTGTTGCTTGTGTAGGAAATCGTTTTGTTTAAAAACTTTATAAAATTCCGCGTGCCAAAAGCACCACTTGCTTGATTTCGATTCAAAAGCGGCTGTTGATCACACATTTTCCAACATTGCACAGATATTTTTGGACTCTTTGCAAAGCGAGTTGTCACATAATGGAATTTATATAAAATATGATGCAAATTTGATTTTTGCGAATTGCTTGGCGCACGACTATCTATAGAACGTTTTAAGAGCCAAATCAGAATCCCCTGCAATAAATCATAAAAGTGCTTTGAAAACGCTAAAAAAAAAGCTTTATCATCACTAATTAACTTCTACTAATTGCTTGTTTCGTAACAGTTTTTTAAAGCTATTTCAGTGTTAGTTTTAAGACATTTATTTAAGAGACTTATGGCGACCTGCAACGTTGATCGCCTGTTTTAAGGTATTAAAATAAACTCCTTTTTGATTCCATAGTAACAATAGGGAAATGAAGGAATTTAACGCTTCTTATTGCTGCTTTTCAGCGGAAACCAAATAAGCAAGCTTGTGCAATAATGCTCAAATACAATCACTGAAAAAATGAAAAAACGAAAATTTTCTGACAGTGCTCTTTGCATTCCCTCGGCAGCACACCTTTAGAACTTTCTTTTATTCTTTACTTACGAGGACCTGTTCTGAAAAACATCAGTATCACGACAGGTGGTTCGTGACAAAGGAATTTTGCACCACGGAAAGAAAAGTACAAACTGTTAATTGTGTTAGGAGTGTCAAAGAAATCAAATATAGAAATAGTTAAAAAGAGAAACATTGCGGTACACTGTTAAAAATTTTCCGGAAAATTTACGGTAATTGTTACTGGCATCCATGTTGCCAGTAACTATTACCGTAAAAATCAAATGTTACTGTAAAATTTTACGGTTTCCTCAATAGGTCATAGCAACCAATTAGAGCTGGGATCGCCTATTTTTCCGGTAGAAATTACCGTAAAAATCAGCGATGCGTTAAGTCCGCCATTTTACAGTAACAATTAGCAGAAAATCTTCCTGAATTTTTATGTGTATGTGGTAAGGTACAAAACCATAGCGAAGTTATATATATATATGTGTATATATATATCTTTTTTTTATTTTATGTAATTTCCTGGTAAAATGTCACAATAGCATGGTTATTTGAGCGATACATACAGTCGAGCCCGCTTAATGGAATGGACAATTTGCCATGAAAAATTATTCTAATAAGCGTTATATTCCATTATTCGGGATAAAAAGAAAAAAACGCGTGCCAATGGTGTACTACACTGAAAGTTTATTATATTAAGCGGGATATTATTTTATCCGATATTCCAATAAGCGGACTCGACTATACTGCATTCACGTTTTGAACAGTCCTAGAGGTACGTACTGTACAGCATTTGCTAAGGTACATTTATAACATCTCAGAACCATCGGCGTTTCTAAATACGATTCCTCTTTGAAGAGCTCGCGTTTGATTTTACAAATAGTTTTATTCACTTCTAATGCAAGAAATATTTACCCAAAATATAAATGTCGCAAGTAATTGATTTTTAGCTTCTTTAATGACTTATTTTCGCATCGACTGTTACGAATTCGAGTTGTTTAACAGGATCTTTTCTTGAAACGTCCCCAGCTTCATTTTTGTGCCCATCTTTAATTAATTTAAATCCGGCAATAAGTCAAATAATCTGTTTTTATATCCGTAGCAATAATATTGGTTTAGCATGAAACTTTTGCATTTGCCGTCAATAAGCTTACGTTTGTTCCGTCATTAACGAAACGATCAACAGGACGAAAGATGTGGAAAAACAACTTCAAAAGTATTCATTTGTTCGTTTTAACCACAAAATGCGAGGCGTCAGGATTGAAGCTCTAAACGTTTTGGAAGAAGACACTTAAATGAGACTGATTGCAGTATCATTCTGAGTCACGGGTTCCCCCCCAAAACGTATTGAATGTAATTGTTCGCTCTAGCACTTAGCGCGGCCCAACTTACGTGACTTCCTTCTTTCGCGCCGAGATAAACGCTAGCCACGCGACCATCAGGAACAATTTCCCAATATTAGGAAACATTTACCGCTTTAGGGAATGAGCTTCAAATAGCAGGGTGAGATAGAAGGAGATGCGGTGCCATTCAAACGTGTTAACAAATGTACGGCTAGTGAAATATTTACGTCCTGCACTCTCTCGTGGCGCCGATTGCGGGGCCAGATCGCGGGGGGGGGGGGAATCATAATTCTCTCATAATTGGGGGAAATGGATTTGCACAGAAAAGAAACGCGACAGGCTTAAGTTGTAGTTAGTTGGACTGTTTGTGAGTGGTAACTAACGTAACTTAAATCTTTAATAATTTAAGTTTTCAGTAACTTTCTTGAAATTACTTTGTTACAAGGAAAACGTGCCGTTATTATTCTCAGCTTAAAAAAATGTATGCTTTTAAAACTTTTTTACTTCATGCCCAATTTGTATTTTTAAGTGGAGTAATCTTTAGCTCGTACAGATCCTAAAATTAGTGAATTTGTTGAAGAGAATAAATGTTTCTTATATTGCGTAGAAAGATTCTAAAATATCATCTGATAGGGTTACATTGCACCAAATCAATTGGGACATAACTATAAGAGGTAGTTTGCTGGTTATATAAGAGATGAAATGTTTGAAGTGTGCAGCACAGTTTTATATTTCGATTAACTTAATTTAACCTCTTTGTATTTGTTCATATGATGTTGCACAATCTTACCTCATGCTGGCATAAAGTCACACCATTCGACGGTAATGCTAATGTTCAGAAAACTAAATTAAACTTTAGTGACGGAAACGCGATAGTTTCGGTGGTTTAATTCAACTATGTTTATTCATATTTCTTACACCAGAGAGACTAGTAAACACATGGCAATTGTCTAGACCAGCGGCTCTCAGCCTCTCAGTATTAGCGAATGATTTATTAATCGAGCAGTTTTCAGTTGCAATTTTAAATGGGACCCCTTCTTTTCGTAATCATAAAACAAAAACATAAGTAATAATATATTTTGAGTCGTATTTTGATGGTTTAGCAACAGTGCGACATTAACTAAAACTCTGTTCTTAAACGATATAGAATTTTGTATTTCATTCTTAACTATAGCTTCTCTTCGTTTGCATTACATTATATTTTTGTTCAATATCTCTTTACTCACTTATTTAGCTAAATAATTAAACATACGTCGATTCCTGAAACTTGAATTATTTCAAATGTTTATCATGAAACCACTTATGTTACGTTTTAAACTTTTACTGCGTACAAAATTGGGCATTTATTTTAGCTCAAGTTTAACCCTTTCGTATAAATAAAATCTTGCATTCTGTTAACAAATCATTAAAATTTCTTCTGTGAAAGTAACTGTGCTATTATGTAAAACAGTGGTGCCCAGCCTAAGAATGGCGGGATATATATATGGCCCTCGACGCTAAACCACGCGTCTCGTGTTAGGTTCAATGTTACGAATCGAAAAATATAATCTGAAACCTTTCAAACAACCGATTGTCTACTTCGACAAATCGAAAGATTGTGAAACGGTTAAAGCCAAATAGTCGAAAATGTGTTTATGAGCACTGATGGAAACTTCGTATCAACAAAATAAGCATGATAAGAATTATCGGTTTGTATTTTTTCTCCTTACCCGCGTTTTCCCATATCATCTAAAAAATATATATTTATTTTTTTTAATGTGTTCCGGCCAGCGAGATTCATCTCAGCTTAAGGTCTGGTTTTCGAGTAAAAAAAGGTTGGGTACCCCAGACATAAAAGAATCACGAAAAACAATAATTTCAAATTAAATATTTGAAAGTTATTGCTATTCATAAGGTAATTATTAAAAAAAAAACACTGGTACAACCTTCTTTATGAGCCTATTATATCAGTGGTAAAATGCATTTTACATGTTATTTTGTCAGAATATATTTTACTTTGCTCTTCTTTCAGTAAATAAATGTGCGTTTCTACATTCATTTTCTTTTTCTCCCTTTCTTTTTTATGTTGTGTGTTCCTAAAGCTCCTTTAGGTGGAGAACCGCTAGTCATAATATACAAAAAATCTGGATAAACAACTTTAACATCGCAACACCATTTGAAAAATACATTCGCAAAAAAGGAAAAATCTTTCTCCAAAGAGAATTAAAAATAATTAAGGCGACATTATTAAAGCTCACATTTCACACATTTTTGGGGGTTGAAAAAAACGTTCATCTTTATATAAGATGAGAGCTGAAAAATCAAGTCCAAGAGCTCAGAAATGTCAACATTTCAAAAAAGAAGAAAAAAAGGAAATGCAAAACACAAAACCTTAGTTCATGTTCCTGGTGTTTGACTGCTCTAAGGAATAACATTAGATTAAAAGCTTTCGATACAGTACAACGACGCTGTGTTTCAAAAATCAACACATCAAAATCTCCTAGTTCAAGTTAAACATTTATAGCTTTTTATACTTTTTTTAAAAGCAGATTTTAGTTTTTGTTGTATTATAACGCTTGGAGTAACACTAAAATTGAGTGAGAGTGTTATATTGGAAAATTTTGGAAGAAATAGGAGAGGAGAAAGATAAATTAAACGTTTTCACCGATTAGAATCGGAATAACATTAGATTAGGTGAAGATGCAGATCACATTTCGTTACGATCCTCGATTTCCACCTTTCATCCTCGAGAAAACTTAAAATTTTATTTACAAAGAAAAGTTGCTATAGATCGTAGTAAATAGAAATGCGTGTTTGCCTTAGTTAGGAAAACTATAAGTTTTTCAAACGGCTTAAAGTAACTCTCGGTTTGCGTTAACAAAACAGTTTCAAAAATTGTGATATTTATCAAAGCACATTGAAACTTTATACTTATTTCAGAACCAAAGTTGCTAACACTTTTTTTTTATAAGAAAGTATTTTTTAAATATTAATTAATTTACCAACAGCATGTTTTAATACACAATTTAGAAGACTTTTATTTGTGAAAATACTACTCAATGATACACAATTCAGACAAACTATCTTCGTTATAAAAGCAGTTTTCTGTGTGGGAGGTCTTCTCATTTGTTAAACATGAAACTTTGGTAGAACTGAACGGGCTAACCCTTTTTTTAACATCGGAATTCCAATATCAGCCTTATAACTCTCAATTGTTATAGCTCCAAAAACTTTCACTATACCTCGTAAACAATTAAAATAATGTTTAAAAACATTAAATGATTTAAATGACAAAAAAAAAATGTATATGAAATAAAAACGGTCTATTCATTTTCGAAAGCTGCATCAGTAAATCAATAAATCATGTTTTCCTAAATTCGATTTTTTAATGTTTGTTTGTAATAGGGTCATTTTGAATTCAAGATTTTTTTCTCACTACGTCAGCGTACAAACGTAAGAAAACAATTTGCAAAAAAGGAGTTGCAATAAAAAATTAGTCCAGTACGAAATTTCAAATCTGAACGGGTAAAAGAAGAATCAAGTAAAACAAAACAATTTTTATACAATAAACTTACAAAACCACTAATTTTAACCACTAAGTATTGAAAATAGAACTACCTTTTCCTTATAACTCAGGTTATAATCGTTGCTAAATGGGAAGACATTGTAAAGCTGAGAGAAAATTTCCTGCAATAAATTAAAAAATATAAATAAATCTTAATTTTTGTCGAAAGAAATAAACAAGTACAGTTATTAAAAATTTATAATGAAAACAAAGATTGCAAGATTGCATATCTTAATAATTATGTAGTGGAAAAAAATGTTCTTCGTAAATACATTTTATTTCATAAGAGTAAAAAGCGCTTTGAATTCACTTTAGTTTGGATTATTCAATTAATTTTTCTATTTTTTGTCAATGTTGAGTCAACAGAAAAGTTTCGCTTTTTCATGTTTTTTTTCTTTTCATTTACAAAGAAAATCTAAGTATCTATTCAGCATCGTTGCAATTTTCTTGACTTCAATGTCCCATTTTTTTCGGCTGTTCGTATTTTTCAGAGAAAATAGTTTGATTTTCCACCGTAAGAGCTAATGTAAAAGAAAAAGGTATTAAAAAAATACTCGTTGAACAGCGATCTCAAAAAATTCGTGAATTTGCTCTGTACATATAGGGATTCGCTAAAATATGAAAAATATGCAATATAAACATGGAAAACTAAAAATCTACTCGGAGATTATGTTTTAAACTTTAACCAAAATGATAAATAACTAGTAATGGACACCCAACCAGTAATTGACAGGTTTGTCTTGTCTTGTAAATATCAAGCTTGTGATCAATATATTTCAGGAAAACTATCAGCATTTTCTTATGGTTTTCTTAAGGAACTGAGATTGCTGTTTTTTTTTTTTTTAATTTTTAAAATCAGATTGCAGTTTGATTGCTACTTACTCATTACTTAGCTTTTTGTCTATCATATACGTATACATCTGCCATTAATTACGATATTTAAAAACTTTTTAAGATTTCCCCTAATATTTTCCCCCCACATTGTAAACGTTTCATATTATTTTATCTAACCTCTGTTTCCTTCGTCAAGCAGACCCACATGTTAAATGAGCATTTAACTTTAAATCTTTGCCCGTAAGTGCTTGTGTTCAAGTTTGTTCTTCCGAGATCTTTTAAAGAGAAAATATTCTGTTTGAAGAAGATTTCATTGACTACATTTCTAAATAAATGTGTTATTGTGTTTCGAAATATTTGGTAAATGAAATATTTTTCACATTTTTGCGATACCTATTGTTGAGTAAGTCTTCTTGCGTGAAAAATTGTTAGCTCCGTCTAGTGGGCGAAAATAGTAAGAAATAACTGAACATTTTATTTCAATTAATGTTTTAAACAGAAAAGAAATATGTGTTCAGCCATTGAACTATTTTAATCATAATGAACTTCATTGAAATTGAAAGAGCCTTTAAAACTAATACGAGTTAATTAAAATGATGTACAAGTATAAATTAACGGCTTTACTTTAAACAAATTGTGTAAGCAATGCATTTAATTAGTTTCTAACCAACTCATCCAAGTATATATTGCCTTGCTTTAGGGGAAATAGCTGTGATTCAGTTTCGTATATTTGTAGGATTCAGAAATATATTTAGCGGTAAGCTTCTAATGCACAAAAATTAAAGAAAAATAATAGCTTAATATCTCGCATCCATATGCATCAGAAAAGTTCCCGTTATAATGTTTGATTTTTCATTCAAAGTACGTTAATGTGACTGAAAAAAGTTTAAAAAAATTTCTCATGCTCTTAAGTTTTATCACACAGAAAAGATAAGCACTAAACAAATATATACGAACAAATAATGTGGATCAAAGAGAACTACCACGAAAACAATTTGGATGAGATACAGCACTATAAATGACAAAATCAAAGTTATTGAAGCACAAAATAACTAAAATATTGCATGAAATCGTTTCGGGGGCTAGAAAGGAGCACCCTTTTTCGAAGAAAAACGTTTGAAACTTCCGATGCAAGGCTGTAGTCACGAAGAAGATTTGCGACTGCTGCAAAAAAGTCGGAAGTTCAAAACATTTTCTTGCATTGAAAAATGGTTTCTTTCCGTATTGAAAAATCTCTGCAACTCCACAACACATGTACGTATAGCTTTGCAATTTTAGGCTTTAAAATAACATTTTTATCATTTTTTCAGACCAATGATAAGTTTTTTTTTTCGTCACAGAATGCGCAGTTGAAATCATTAGATATCTGAGAGCAAAAATATTAGTACTACAGTTTTTGGTGAAAAGATGAATGTCTAAGAAATCTGAGTTTCGCGAGATAGATTACTGCTCCTTGCAAAACAGATCATTTTCGCTAACATTAGTGATCCCGAGTGTCTACGATTTTGAAGATTTGAGAGTGGTTTTTGAAGTTGTTTACATTTTAACTTATTTTTCTTGCATTTTTTTTAATCGTTTCTTTATAGGTATTTTTTTTAACACTTTTCTATTCAGTTTACACTGTTTTTTCCCTTTAATTGTTGATTCACACGCACTCACTTAATTTACGTTCTCTGATTTCTCGCAAATACAAACCCCGTTAATACGTACCGGATGTTCAAAGCATTAAACTCATTTTGATTTTTGAAATCCAATTTTTATTTAGCCGTTTTCTGGCTGAACATATCCACTGATGTATATACTATACTAGTTCTACTACGACCTTTGCATCGTCTTTCTTTCAATACACGGCACAGAGATAGGTCATCAAAAAATGTAATCTAATGTGAAATATACTGAATTTCAGTACATCTATATAGAAGTGTTAGAGTTAACTATATATGAGGCAGTGAGAAGCAAAGGGATGTAAGTAGCCAAATTAAAAATTTAGAGATAACCAGTACACATGGTAGGGGAACCTCTCCTCTGTCTTGGGGCAAGAGATGGTACTAGTAGCCCTGGTAGTTGCTGCTAAACAGCATGATTTAGAAAAAAAATTCAATGAAAGTCTACCTAAGAAGTTATCTTTAAACACTTTTTACTCAAAACTTGACAATTTTCACTTACATCCCTTTCTTTCTCACTGCCTCATATGTACTCTAGCTGACTCGTACAAGGCTCGACAACACGAATTAAAAAATTCGGTTTTTGAAGTGTAACAACGACTAAATAACTGCAAAATGCGGCTGGTTATTTTTTTTTTCACCGATACAGGTGAAAAAATATTTAAGATAATGTCTTGCTTATTAAGTTCGAAAAAGTATTATTCATGTTATATAGTACTTGCAAAAAACATCCATAAGAAATAATGCATATTATACTGCAATTTATCGTATTAAAATAAGTTTTGTTCCTCATTTTAATGCAACGCAACTGTAATTTAGAATCCTGCCCACAATAAGTGGAAATTACTTATTCATGGAAATTTGGATCAGAAATCAGCTGAGGAAAATTAGTCAGTCAAAAACGAAATTTTATGCCACATAGGAGGATCGATCCCATGACCTTCGAGTTATTAACATAACGATCTTACAAATGAACTAATGGACCTTCATCTGGAGATGCTATACTCTAAAGCTATGCGTAATGAAGTAAAAAAATAAATTGAAATCGATGCTTCTATTTGACTAGAATTAATTTTAAAAGCTATACTATGTTTTACCATGTTAAAATTAATGCTTTTCTTTTTATTGGTTTTAGTAATTGAACTGTAGTTAAGAAATCTACAATGAGTTTAGATTAGGTATTCATGAAAGTTTGGATCAGAATTCTGCTGAGGAAAATAAGTGATGAAGACATCATTTTTCGGTTGATGGACATTCGAACTCACGACCTTCGTTTCATTCGCCCTTTGTTTCGAGATGCTATACATTCAAGAAAGGAATAATATAAAATAAAAATCAATTATTTTCATTCGACAAAGCAACCAAAATGTGAGTAGTCTGTTTATTTTTCTTCAAATCAGCAAAAAACCTATCGAGCTACAAAATGCACCACTTTGAGGAATAGGGGAAGTTATGGCGTTTCCACAAAAAATGCCTTTTAGTAATGATACAGTCAGCCAAAGAATAAAATATGTAATTTTAATCTGTAAAACAGCAATTTTCTGGTTATTCCAACTCTTTGGTAGCCCGCATAACACATAGTCATCATTTGTCAAAAATCAAAAATATTCTATCTGTAAATACACTTTTATGAATGTGTAAGAAGACAGCTTAACATACATTCTATTCCAACACACTAAGCTCAGAAAAATAAAGAAGGCGGAAACACATATGTCAAAAGCATTTTGTTGCGGAGAATAAGAAAACATACAGCGGGAGGGATTTTATTAAAATGCGAATTTCGATAAAAAGTGATGCGAACTGCTGCTATCATTGCATTTCGCTCGGACTGTCACATCTGGGACCTATCCCGATATCATAATGTTGCACTAAACGTAAAGCGAACCCCCTCCACAGATTTTTGTTTCATTTCCGGAACGTTTGTCACCAAAAATGGAATTGCTTCCTTAAAAAGCTACTTTTTAAGGATTATTTCACTCAACATTTGGCTTTCGTTTTAATCATGCATAATAATTAACACATTTTTATCTTCATCTTAAAGCTTTTATTTGCTGTTGAATCAATTTAATAAAAGAATCCTCAATTTGTTATGTTTTATTCTTAATGAAATCATCTGTTACTAACCAGTGAGCCGCATATTCGGTCTTGGCTTAGCTTTATTTTCTCCTTTTTACCTTATTAAACTCATGGTGTGTCGTAAGTTTTCTGGTTACACAAGAGTGACCTTTATTTGATAATTAAATTGAATCTCATAATACACTTCATTATCCTTTCTAAAAAAAATCTTCATTATAGTTCGAGCATAATATTCGGCTTTTACCTCTGACGATGCATTGCAGTTTCCTCGTTATTCCAGGGAATCAAGTTATTCCTGCACAAATTTTTAAAAAATGAAAATTGAGCTTCTTTTGAGTTATTTGAGCTTGAAATAAAACTGAGCAAAAATGAAAATTTAGCTTCTTTTGAGTTGATTTGAGCTCGAAATAAAATTGAGCAAAAATGAAAACTGAAATGCTTTTGAGTTGATTTGAGTTCAAAATAAAATTAAGCAAAACATAAAAGCTTCAAGTGCAAAAAGTTATGGTATCTAATATAGGAGAAATATTAGGTTTATATTCATAGCACTCTTTTTTTAAAAACAGATTCTAATTATGTCACCGATATTGTATTGTGCATTAGAAAACCAAATGCTGAAATTACACTCTTACTCATAATAAATAACATAACTTCGAATGACGTATCTTTGAACTATCGTACTATCGAAATAAACTATTTGTAGTGCGTCACCTTCATATACCTAAAGATTTGGGTGCCAATTTTCAGTATGGAAGAAAGAAAACCATGCTTAAAAGAACAGAAAGACGGAATACGTCCTTCGATAAAAATCACCCTCCCCCCCCCTTCTATTTAGGGAAAAAATGTCAAAGAACAAAATGTTTAATCTTACGATATTTTAAGAGTTGCACCCAAGTCTAGAGGCAATATTTCTTTAATTGGCAAGCAATTTGTAGGTGAAAATGTAATTTCAAAACTATTAAGTTGGAAATAATATAAATGACTAAATGTGAGAAGTAGACAAGTGTACCAAAATGTTCTTTTCTTTTCCAATTGAAAATGGCTTGTATATGCCGCGAAGGACGCGATGTACCATGGAAAAGATCGAACTGCACTTTTCATAAAACGAGTGAAAAAAAAAATAAAACGAAAGCAATCATTGATTCACACGTGGCCTCTTTTCCATCTGTAATGAGTAAAATATTGTTTGTCACAGTACTTTTTCCGAATCATACACATAAAAACTTCGTTCATCCAAAATGAAGATCTTCGAATCAATTTTAAAACGTAATTTTTAGTTTGCGACAACAAATGTTCATTTCTCTACTCTTGTGTGGGGCCGATTTTGACCTTCTGCCCCACATGCCGGGAAAGGGATATCTATCCCCTGAACCTTCATTCCGCTACAAATAGCCTCCCTCGCATTTTTAAACGTCTTTTAGGTTAAGATGAGTTGACCTTTTTGTCGCGGCGCGGCGGTACATTTTTCCCGTGCAGGAAATAAGTTCAGACCCCCGAGCAGTTGCATCTCATAAAATAGAGAGTTAGAAATAAACACATTTTGGCGGGAAAGTTTCCCTCCGCTTGTTTTGAGTAAGCGACACTTGGAATTTTCTGTGACACCCGCAGTGGGTCAAAAGGGGTTAGCTTTTCTTTCGGACATTTCAAACATTTTCCCCCTTTCCGAGTCATAGCTGTAGGATATAACTTCTGAAGTTCTGACATTTTCGAGCCCATAAAATAGAAGACTTGGGAATAACAAAATTCCATTCTGACACTTTGCGACACTCCGTACCCCATAAAGCATAGGGTTTTCCTGGAAGCTGGATCTCCAGATGTTGAACTATGATCCCCAGAGAATGTGCCCCGATCAGGGAACTTTATCCCCCAGTATAAAACAAGGAGTTAAGATTTTTCGAGGAGAAGAGATAGTTCGGAGAGAGAGAGGATAGAGTTTGGAGGATAGAAGAGCTTTCCCGAGCTCTGGGTGTTTCTCCGAGACGTCTTGTCCGGAGTCATGATAGAAACGAGTGCCTTTGGATTACTTCATTGATAGGGGACTGAAATCTTGGTACGTACAATACTAGCCCCCACTTCCCACAACTTAATTTAAACCAGTAGATTAAAATTTAATTCCTTTGGAGAGCAGAATCATGATGTACTTAATTATTGAAATCTTTAATGTTTTGAATATAAATATTTAACTCCTAACTAAATATCTAAGCTTAGTTTAGAACTGTATATGTACTATTTTATTTAATAAACTTTCATGGTGCAAAAATGAATCCAACTATTATTCCTACAGTCCAAAAGTCCACCAAATCATAACACAACGCATTGTACGAACTCCACTAGGGGGTTTCGGCCCAGCACTTGACTCAAAGCTTTGTTAACTGTTCACTGATGCCTTCACATCGAAGTACATATGAGGCAGTGAGAAGCAAAGGGGTGTAAGTGGCAAAATTAAAAATTTGGAGATAACCAGTACAAACGATAGGTGAACCTCTCATTTGTCTTAGGGCAAGAGATGGTACTAGTATCCCTGGTAGTTGCTGCTATACAGTATGATTTAGAAAAAAAAAATCAACGAAAGCCGACCTAGGGTGTTATCTTTAAACGCGTTTTACTCAAAACGTGAAAACGTCCACTCTATCCCTTTGCTTCTCACTGCCTCATATAGTAAGTGTTCTGTAAAATCGAGATGCAAATAGGGCACTTTGGTTCATATATTGTAGAGCACATTTTATACATCACAGTGCAATCTGTCATAGTTTATTATGTACTGAACAAAGTAATGATATTTACGTACAGTTCCCCTATAAAATAGTCCTCTTTCGTGTCATTCGAAATTTTGGTTATCCTAACAACGACTATTTTTACTCAATGTTTTTAAGCGAATTCATCTGAGGCTTGCTTTGCTACGAGCAATACAATATAATTTTTGGCAAGAGGCATAGGGGAAAAAAACCTGTCTTTTTCGTTAAACTAGAATAAGAGAATGCATTTTTTTTCTGTTAATTTTTCTCTTTTCTGGATGATTGTGAACTTAATCTTTACCTTGATGTAGGCGCTCACCTTTTTCAGCCCCGAAACTGCGTTTCGCGAATTTTGTGTGTTTTTATTATGTTATTTGAGCTTTTAACTGAGTTGGGTCACTTTTACCATCACCAATTAATTTAGCTTGTAGCACTTCATCAAAGTACAACCTGACCAGTAGTAAACGTCCTGTTGATAATTTGAAATGTCATTCTAACACAATTTGCCAGTAAGAGTCTCATCTTTGCGTAGTTCATTA
The DNA here is from genome assembly GCF_026930045.1 of Uloborus diversus. NCBI lineage: Eukaryota > Metazoa > Arthropoda > Arachnida > Araneae > Uloboridae > Uloborus > Uloborus diversus. The sequence goes on from NC_072733.1 coordinate 206,175,786, forward strand.
GCAGATAGCTACAAGTCCTGCACGCATATCAGCTCCTGCTGTTTACTTCGAGTTCAAGTCATTTCCCTTGAAATGAGTAGTTACTGTAACGATTCTAGTTAGAACGCCCTGTCTCAATTTCTCGCACGTCGGGGTCGTTGTCACGACGTCTTGGTGCGATATCGTAAGAATTAGTTCATTTACTTGTGAATAGCAGGGTAAATGACTAGTTACGGGCAAGGCTAACGATTTTTTTTATAGATTTTTGTTGAACTGTGATGTTGCAAATCTAGCACATAGAGAAAACTAATTCTCGTGGTGTTAGACTAGTGATGGTCACCTTCGCGTAGCTACTGGCATATTAAAAACTAGTAATGGTCATGCTAGCTGAATTAGATTATTTTCAGGAAACACACAAAAAAAGTGTTTTAACCAATATTAAAACACTTAAAGTAAGAAATAACGTTAAAAATGCACAAATTGCAGATTACTGCAGACACGTGTTTCGGCGTTACGAGGAACGCCTTTTTCATTGCAAAAAGTAATGAGCTTATGGAATTTTAAATACTAATTTTGAGTAAGAATGGCCAAAACATCAACTATGTTCATACGTAAATATTCCCATGTCTTAAATACTTACTTTCACTTGACTAGTTATGGTTACATGAGCTTGAAAGTATCTTTAACGTCCTAATTAATGCAAAAATGTGACATGATACCAAAAAAAAAAAAAAAAAAACACTAAGAAATAAGTACTACGTACCGACAAAACTGGGTTCTGATTTAAAAAAAAAACCTGTATCAGGTCGTTAAGAAAGAAACCCTTCAAAAACGTAAGTGCAAAGAAAATTTGTTTCACTACTGTTAAGTGAGAAGCATTAAAACAATGAAATACTTTGTTGATAAAAACTTATATTCGGGAAAAAGGGGGGGGGGGAGACCCTAATGTTGCTCCCATAGTATCGATTAAAAAAATTGATATTGATTTTGCAGGAAAAACCTACCCATTACTAGTTTGGGGCCCAAAACTTGTCACCCTATGTGTTTTCGGATAATGTAATGTTCTTTCTACATCAAAACCGTGCATGGATTATAATTTACCCCCTCCTAACAATCGTACATAAAACTAATAAGAGGCCCACTCTAATTTTCGTTCTTTTACGGGTGGCTCTCAAGTGTAGTATGCAAACATGAACATTAAAAGTATGCATATCAATTTGAATTATTATTTATCTAGGATGCAGTAGAAAAAGTATGCATGATTACTGGTGAAAAATTAATTCCCATACTGTAAAATCCCACGTTATACGTAAGGTGCTACAGTCCAAATTTAAATGAGGAAATTTTTAAAATCAAACATAAGGTCAGAAATAATTTGTTTTATTTTTGAAAACGAGGCACGATTGATTTCCCTACTTAGCATAAAAGATACAATTTGGCCATCGTGTACACCAAATTCCAAACAGCATCCTGAAGTAGGTCCAGATTACGTCCTTGACTACGGTACCACTAATATTATAATCTGCCTTTGAAGAAAGAATTCGGCAGCATGAGGCATGGGAAGAGCGCCGAAAATTAGATTGTTCCCCTGTGTCTCCATCCACTTACCTGGTGTATTTTAATCTAGAAATGATTAGTCATCCAGAAGCAAAATCAGCCGAGTAGGGGAGGGACTTCGTTTAAGTACTAGCAAGGGCAAAGATGATATTGATTGGTAAAGCACTTCTTCAGATCATGTATTATGAAGTATCATAGATTCTGCCAGTGCACAGTCTAAGAAATATCAATGGCTAATAAATTAAATGACAAAAGGTATACACGGAATATGAACAGGATTTTGTTTTATCCATTACTAGTGGCACCCGCACGGCTTCGCCCGTAATAGAAAATTTAAAGGTCTTTTGGTTCGCTTGTATATTTTACAAATAATGTATGGTGAATTTTCTCGCCAATTGGCTTGTACCGACAATACGGTTCCACGCTATGATAATTTCGTATCTCGCCAATTGGCTTGTGCCCATGTTACGGTTCCACGTTATGATGATTTCGTAATTTATGATAGTTTTTTTCTTAAAATTGGAATAAAAAAGAAACCACATCGAATTTTCGAAAAATCGCTTCGAGGTGCACACCCCCATGCTACATACTAACTTTGTGCCAAATTTCATGAAAATCGGCAGATCGGTTTAGGCGCTATGCGCGTCACAGACATCCTACAGATATCCTACAAACATCCTACAGACATCCAGACATCCTCCGGACAGAGAGACTTTCTGCTTTATTATTAGTAAAGATTAACCAAACTTTTTTTACCTACGCTCAGCAGAATAATGAATAATTAATTGAATATGTCTTTAAAAGGAGCTGATGTGTGCATCACATGACTTCCTTTTACTCCAATTTTATATCATTTTCTCATTATTGGCAATTTTAATGTGATTCAATAGTTTACTCTCTAAATATCACCAACAGTGGCCAAATTGAAACCAGGTTAAAAAAAAAAAGCAACGCCAAACTTGGCGACAAAAAGACTGGCGATATATCGCCAAGTGTCCGCCAAATTATAACATCACTTGAGTTTACATCGAAATTAACAATGATTTCCCCCCAAAGAGGTGCAAAAAACCCCTTTAAAAACACCCGAATGCAACCAAAAGGGGAAGTGCAAAACTAGACCCTATTAAGAGTCTACGTACCAAATTCTAACTTTCTAGGACATACCGTTCTTGAGTTATGCGACATAAATATGCACATACGTACATACATACGTAACTAGAAAACTCGTTGTAATTAACTTGGGAATTGTCAAAATGGATATTTCGGGCGTCTATACGTTCTTAGGTATATATGCACGTGTGGTCGAGTCGAAAAAAAAAACTCAACATTCATTCGGGGGTGAGCAAAATGGATATTAAGGTCTATTTTTGAGTGAATTTTTTTTTTCGCGATTACAATACTTCCTTTTTTGTAAAAGGAAGTAAAAAGGATAGTTCATTAACCCACTGTTATAAGTTAAACCGGAAAAAATGTCGAAAAACCCCAATAAAGCTCGAAAATACCCATTAACACATGAAAAAGCTGGATGAAATCCGAAAAAAAGCAAAAAAAACCCACCGAGTCATTTTTATGAAAGATTTTTTTTTCCAATCTGGTCATTAGCACTACTAAACTTGACGCCTTAATACAAGTATGGTCGGTGAAAATCGGTTCCTACTTTGGTATAAACGATACATTAATGCGTATATGAAGAATTTCGTGTGTAAAAACATTTTTTTTTTTTTGCATGCAAAGATTTGGAAAAATCATTTTTGTATTATTTTAGTAGTTACTTTTTTCACTTTTTAGGCTCTATTAAATTTTAACTAAGGCAGAAAACTTAGTATGCAAAGATCTTAACCGTCATATTAAACCCAAAGGAAAAATTATTTTGTTATGATGCCTATAAGATGAGACGGAATTACTGCATAAATCCGAAAATGGTTCGTACGCATACATTTCACAGAACTGTGCCAGATTTTAATGGATGTATTTATTACCATAATAAGAAGCAGATTTATGTTTATGCTTACGTTCCTTAATTATTCTTCGTACATATTTAGCTAGCATAATTACTTTCCTTGCCTAAAATTTATATTCCAGAACCATGATAAGTATTTAATTATTCATTCAGCAGAAAACTATTCTGGCGTTAGTGCTTGAGTTAACCCTCGTATTTAATTCACAAGTAAATAATCTAAATAGCACATAAATATTCGCACGTGATTATATTTCAATTTAATTGATATTTATGCTCGATTTGTGTTTAACTACATTGTTTCATTAGCTAGACACACAAAACGAGTAAACAAAATATGTGAAAAAAGTTTTGCATGGTAAAAAATTTCTCGATTGCTTTAATTAACTCCGATTTTAAACTAGATTTCAGGAAAATTATGTTGACACACTTTCGCCGATCCAAGATCATTTTTTGGATTAGGGCAAAAATGTGTAGCTAAAGGTAACATAGCCAATTTTCGAATACCCGCCTGTTCTAAGACTCATTTCTATGTTTCAGGAAAATAAAAGCAATTTAATTAATTTAAGAGACATGATTCATTTCGGATTCTACGCGCCCTTTTGTTTAGCTATAAATTAAAAAACCAAATCGAAAACTTACATTCTAACATTTCCCTAGTGCTTTTGAATTGAAAAATTACTAATTATTGCAATTTCTCTGAGAGTCGTATTTAAATGTAAATAAATTTCGCCGTTAAAAAATTCTAAACATGAGCAAAGTTTTAAGCGGAAGATTTTTGAGACGTATATTTTGCGTAAGATCAAACAGACGTCTTTTGAAAGCTCTCTCAGTATAAATACTGGTAAATTTGTATCGAAAGTAAATCATTATTTTCATAAAGACATTTTTACTTATTTGTGCATTGTACAGAAAGAATCGTTGTCACAAAACTTTTTCGCACAGATTTCGACCAAAATTTTAATTTGACTCACTCTCGAATGAATATTGACCAGTTATTTCAGCTAGTACATTCTTCGTGTATATTGTAGTACTTGAAAATCAATTATTTAAAACTATTATTAGGGATTGTTCATAAATATCACCTTTTTTTTGCCACATATTTGAACCCCTCCCCCCAAAAAGTGTTGCACTTGACTTTTCTCCCCCCCCCCATTCCAATGTCTCATGTCATGCTTTCTTTTTTTTTTCATTTTTTTTTGTATTGTAACGTATTGTTAGAGAAAATATTTTTATCACATTTCTTGTTATTACACATTTCTTGTATACACACACTTGTCTCCATCCCGCCTGTCACAAACTGTCATAATTTCGCCAATCCCAGCCTTCCGCTGTCACATGTTAAGTTATTGTTCGTAAACTTTATTGTTAGAAAAAATGTTTTGTCATACTGCTTGTTATCCTCTCCTTCCCCCATGTCACAAAAAGGCGAAATTGAATCTCCCCCAAATTGTGCCAGCTTTTGTAGAAGATTACTTATGTAAAACTTTGATTTTCTTTACTGAGAGGTACCATTGCAGACGCTGGTGAGCAGTTAGTACCTGTGAGCGCATTAAGAACCGAAATATCCGTTTTAAAAAATGGCTATAACGTCTCGAGACGTCTTTATATGCGTATTTATGTATTACGTACAACTCAAAAACAGTGTGCAGAAGGAGGTTAAAATTTCATTTGCAGAATGTGTGTAGAGTTTAGTTTTGCACCTTCTTTTGGTTTTGATCCGATGTTTAATGATGGAAGGACGTTTACTAGTTTTTTGTGGCAAATCAATGTTAGTTTTAGTTCAAACTGAAGTAATTTCATAAATTGGGGACCACTTGGCGGTATATTGCTAATCTATTCGTCACCAATTTGGCACTATATCGCAGAGTTGGCGATAAATTGTTCGTGAAAATGAAATTCCAAACCCGGCAAACGTTCGCCGACATTGAGTGAGAATAATTGACGTTAAAATTCTAGACACTTTTTATATAAATCTCTGTGAAGCAATCTTTTCACAATCGGTTTGAAACAATTTAGAAATGCAAGTATTTAAAACGATTTTACTTTCATTTTTAGGCTTTTTTTTAAATTTCGTTTTTGCTGTTTCAAGTTCAGATCTCCAACGCCAACAAAAATATCGCTTTCCTTGAAACTTAAAAATACAATTCTCTACATTTAACAGGTTTTGTAGGTGTAAAAAAGAAAATAAAAAAGATATATTTGAGGAGTATTTTTTCAAACGTGCTTTCATGAGTACAAGCACACATTCTATTGAGTTATTAAAGTGCATCCATTCCTTAATAAGAAATCATAAGGCGCGCCCGTCATATTTTTAAATTTTTATCTGTTAATAAGTTCAAAAAAATTAATCAAAAATACACATGTGAATGTTATTGTCCACTCAAACATAATCTCAGTCCAAGGTTTATTTTTAACTTTTTATTTCTTTGAAGTAATGCACGTGGAGACGTTTGTCAACAATATTTTGCTGAACTTGGTTTGCTATGGCTATCAACAACGAGAGGCCAAATTATGACAAATTTTAACTTGAAATCAATTACTCTGACAAAATAAGTTTAACACTTTAGTTCATCACCATCGGAATATTTTAAAAGATCCAGAACTATTTTGAAAACATCAACATTTGTGTTAGGCTAATGATTTATTTCGTATATTTCTTGAACTTTGTACCGCTTTTGCACTTTTTTTGGTTAAGAATTTCTTAACTATATTTAGATGATAATAAATTATTAATAACATGAACGAACATGACACACAATCAGGAAAGAAATTGGATGAACTAAAATTTAACTTGATGATAGAAAGATGTCAATTTTTTTCCTAAAGATTTATTTGGAATAAGGAACATTATAAAAGAACAATTAAAGTTTTGTTCAATATTAAAATGAACATTTATTTTCAAATCTCAACTGACCATTTTATTATTATAGATTTGTATTTATAATTAAAATGTAACCTTTTAATCAACTTTAGCGTTATTTATTTCAGCCGTTGCGTTGTTTTATAATTTAACTAAGAATACCCACCTTTCAATGTGTGTGTGTGTGTTCTGCATACAATGCCAGATATACCATTCGTACACCGCAGTGTCTTTTATTTTTTGGTATGAAACTATAAATAGTTCTCTCAATAAAATATGCTTTACGTAACAAAATCAAAAATTTATTACTGAAATGAGTTATGAGCACTAGTACTAAGAATGGATCTGAAACCATATCGATGGAAAATAGCCAAACAAACATAGTTTGAGTCAAATGCATGGAGTAGCATAAAAATATGGGTAACTCATTAGACGGTTGGACACTGTTTATATTTAATTTTATTTCTCTCCTGTTTAATAAGAGTTTTAAATTTAAGATAGAAATACAGTTTTAGTTTAAAATAAATTTCAAGTTTTGAATGCATTGTTTTAAATTGCTTTTAAACTTTGATTACACACTGAAAAAAATATTTTTCAAATGTTTTATTAGCTCTTATCTTTTATGATCGTATTTATTTCAAGGTGGGTTCTATTATTGATTCTGAGTAACGTCTACACGTTTTTTTATGTACTTCAAAAATGTACGGCATCCGACCAGAGTTGTGAACTTGAAGTTTTAATGAAAAGTAAACGCGGCTTCTTTATCAAAACTTTTTGCAATTGAAAGGAACACTTAACGATGTAGATATTGTTTCTTAGTACGCGTGATAGATAGTAGCTGATCCAAGTAAAAATATTTTAGGCCACCCAGCCACGTAAAATGTAAAAAAGATATAATCCATTTGCACGGATAGGGCATTTTCACACAAATATTTGCGCTTTATTCTCTGAGTTTTAAACTTTGGCTTTTAATTGTGATTTATTTCAATATATGGAACCATAATGTATCACAATATAAAAGTATTAACTTTATAAAAATTAAAATAAAAAAATAACGTTTTGTAAATGCTGAGGGCGTGACCGTACGGTCACGCCCGCAACAAGCATAAACCAATATTTTTCAACTACAAAAAATATCTTCAAAAATAAGCCCTCCTCCCACCCACTCCCAAATGCCACCGAGTGTCTTTCATCAAATATTCGAAACCTCACAGTAAAACCATTAAATAAGCACTCAAATTTTTGAATGGCGCACTCTGCTCTCCACCACCAATCAAACGTCGAAACGAAAATGGTCGTTGAAAACATGAAGCTCTGTAAACAGAAAAAAAAATCTTTGCAGTTATAAGATTAAAAAAAATATATTTTTTCCACCTTACGAAGGAAGTTGGTGAAAAGCGGTTTCTAAGCAGCTATTAACAGCTGTAAAGTAAATTAATTTTATGCTTGAATTAACGTAAAGGAATAAAATAAATAAAAGGCGCATTAAAAAAAGTATATTCTTTTAAAGTCATGTACCTCAACTGATCATGAACATATTTTTCAAGATAATGATATAGTTTTCAAATGAAATGAATGTTACCATTTATCTTAGATTATTTCTGCAACGACTTTTATACGTTATGATGTCATCAAATGCTGCTATTTTTTACCCTAACACACGTTTAACGTGGTGTAATCCTTAAGTTAAAAATCTGGTTTTGGAACTATATTGTGAAACAGGATTGTTTTGAAAAATAAAATATATTTTTGAAAAGAAATATTTTTCAATAAAAAAAAAACTGAAAATTAGTTTTTTAAATGCGTCAGCAAAACAAAGAAATAAAGTACTTTTAACTAGATTTTTACCCGTTTTTATACTCATCAATTGTTGATAGGAGTAATGATTTGGTTTAATACGCATCTCATATACAACGATTTTTCTTTTTCAATATTTTTACTGAGTGCCAATTTCAGCCCAAAAGTTTCAGCGATAAGCGTTGTTGAAGTTTAAGGGGGAAAAATGTCTGACTAAATAAAAAAAGGTGGACATTTATTTTGGTAAGAATACCATACTCGACGTGTTTTTGCAAAAGTTCAACATTCCGATAAAATTCTTCAGCGACACAACTTGAGTACCATCCAGACCTGGATTTTCAAAAGTTCAAAAATAGCTTTTCCTCACGATTTTTTCTACGTCAATATCTTCATTTTTTAGCTTCGTACTTACATGCTTGAGTACATTTCTTCTTCGTAAATAAGTCTTTCAATGTCTGTATTTCACCTGGGCAATTACAATTAGTAAATTGAAGTAAAATATTTTTGAAAATTGTCGTTACTGCATTATTGATTAGCATTTTTTAAAAAAACGTTTTGCTTATAATGGCGCAATGTTTACATTTTAATTTACTCCAGAAAATTATTTTATAATGCGTTACATACAGTAGTTTCCCCTTATATGATCACATCGGTGTTTAAGCATGTTCTTAAAGATCGATTTATAATAATAAGCGGGCGGTATAAATACTTAAATTAAAAATTATAAAGAAATTTGTTTCTCATTGAAAGGAAAAACATAATTTTAGATTCGACTTATATTATTTGCGTATTATGTATTTTGGAAGAATTTGATCAATCACAATTAATATTTCGAGATTATTTTTCGTTTCGTAAACGGTTTTAATAGTTAATAGGACGTCCGCAGTTCTATTGTTTTGGAATATTATCGACGTAAAGCCACAAGCTGCATTTCAAAATCGCAGTTATAGTTATTAAAAGAATTTTTTTTTCAAAAATAAATTTGTAAAAGTTTTAATTTGAAACCAACGATTTAATGGCCTTCGTTATCAATAACCTTTTGTCGTGTAGTGCGCAAAGTTTCAATCCCGGATGGATAGATATCAATTGGTTTTGGAGCAAAATATCTGGAGATGACGTTTTGAATATAAATTAAGTTTAATTTTTTTATCATATATAAAGGGTAATAAAATGGCGCATGTCAGGTGAGTATGGTGGGTGATGCAGTTCACAACAATTCATTAGTTATTTAAGGGTTTGCCTTGAGAAGTGTGTTCTTGCATTTTCATATTTCAGGATTAATTATTTTCTAGTAATAAGAGCGGAACAATTCTAACCAGAAATTGCACCATCTGATTTCCATTTTCTTTCCATCGCTAACACTTTCTATGAGACAAAAACTTGAAAACTGTGCTTGTATCCCAGATGCTATTTTCAGATATTTTTCTCCAAAAATCATTTCACCCGGGATTGAAATTTGATCAAATATACAGATGGCAAAAGGCTGTTGATAACGTAATTAATAACATCGTTGACTAAAATTAAGAACTTTTCAAAAAATTTTTGTTTGAAAAAAAAACGACATTACTTTTCGTGACAGAGAAATAATGTTTTTGAAAATGCTATTTTTTTTAAACATTTTTCCGGTATCTTTATACTGAAATATGTTGTGTGAAATGATATTTTATAGTGTTAGGGTTTATAAAATTTGATAGAATACATGAAATGGTGTGTGTTCAGTTTTGCGTTGCATATCAAGATATTATGCATAAAACTTGAAACCCTAACTGAAAAAGATCTAATGTTTTTCACATTCAGGATAGTAAAATTCCGTCTAATCTCGAACCACGGTGTATGCGTAATATTTTGCAAATTCTGTTGTAAAAACATTGGTTCGCATAGTGCCACCTCCCCCCCTACAAACGTTTCACTTCTAACTTCTCAGTAGTGTGAAATGCTTATTTTTTTCTATTTATAATTCATTTATTTACTTTTTGCCATGAGAAATGTTTCGTCAAAAATATTTGATAAATGTAAACATTCCTTTATTTAAATTAAGAACAATAATTAGGAAAACTTTTTTTTTAAAGATTTATCTGCATCATATTTTAATCAATATGTAGAATCATCAGTTAAATACAATGAAAAAGCTTTACTTGTTTATTTACCCTTGGACTGCTCTCTGTTCTAATTTAAAGTGCTTCGCGAGAACTGCTTGCTGCCGGAAGTGGCGATCCCTTTTTTTTTTCAATATGGATCTTGTTTGCACATTCACACATTATTGTGCAGCAAACTTTATTATATCCTACTCTTATACATTGCCTATATTTTTCTATTTTCAATTTATATCGTTTACTTTCCAATGGTAAAGTTTTAAAACGCCATAAATTAATAGTTTGGCTCAACGCGTGTTTGAGCACATATTCTACATCGGTGGCTTGCGGACGCATATATGAACCCAAAGGCGTCAAAAGGCTAAACTTTTTTTTTTTTGGAAATTCTAAGAAGTAGTGAAATGATCAAGTTGTGTATTTCATAAAAAATGCAATACGTGACTTCAGTAAAACTATTTTCTTTTTTTAAACTACGAGTATTTAAGTATGCTACTCGAACGAAACATTGAAATAAATTAAGTTCCTAAGGGGAGTCTGTACCCTGTATGCGTATAATGTTAAATTGCTAATTTCAATGTACCTTTTTTTCAGGAAGATTTCATGATAAAAGCACGAAATTTTCACAACGTATAAAATAGATATGCAAAAGTCTACTGAAGTAAATGTTTTAGGCACTTATGTTTAGGTGCTGATTTATTGCAATTTTATTAAAAATCCCTTTTAAAATGAAAAAAAAAAGTCGTGTTTTTGACCACGAAAACAGCTCTTAAAAAAAAAAAATATTTAACTTAACTTGGAAAATTCCACTTCAATATAGTCATGAACATCTATGTTATATTTGGTACAAATATCATAGCATTATGAAAAGTAGTTTTTTAGAAAAAGAAACGAGTTCAAAAAAAATGACATTTCGAGAAAATTGCGTTTAAAAGTGAAATGGTACTTACATTAATACATTCCGCTTCTACAGCCTTCAGTTTTCCTGCTTGTGTCAGCATAACCTTGCTCTCGATTATTTTGGGGCCTTCTTTGCTTTCTTCTCTTTTGTTTCGCTCATAAAGGCAGATTTTGCTTTAACTAGCCTTATGCATTTCATGGCTTCGACACAGTTCTCTCCAGGCTCAATGTTTAAGTTCTGAAGTATTTTAAGTTACCTTCATTGAAGGAACATATGACATCATACACACCACAAGGGGGTCTCTATATGTAAAAAAGTGGCCTTTGGTACACGAGACCAGATGACATTGTTCAAACTTTCATTGGGATTTTGTATCTTACCGTGCAAGCATTTTTTTTAATGGTTCCGAATGAGATAAGTTCCTGAAAATAGGCCTCATTGCTTCAACTAGAGGTTCTAGAAGACTATTTTTATGTCTATAGGTCTCCCCTTTCTGTTCTGCTTTTTTGTACTCACATCAGGTATCATCCGTGGATGGGCAAAAGCCATGCTGAGGGTGTTCATCGGTGGAAAGTTTGTACAAACAAAATTATCCACATTGCATTGTAAGGTGGTTTCTTCCACAAAAAGGTTTGCCATCTGACAAAAGTTTCCCTTTCATGCCCGCTTTCAAACGCCGCAAATGTGTCCCCATATGCTTCAAAACATGCCCTATACATTCTAATTTTTGAATTGGAAACTCAGTTCCATAGACATTTTTCTTGGCAATGTTTTCAAAAGCTTTCGAGTCTCCATCTCCTGAATATGTCCTATACCGAGAGTTATGCAAAGCCTGTGTGCGTTGAAATATTCAAAGGGCACCTACTACTTCTATCATGCCACTAGCGCATTTAAAGTTTCTCTTGCAGTTTGAGGAGTGATTTTTTTTTGTCTTCACAGACACAGTGCTTCGAAAGGACTTCCTCATCAAGCACTTTGCCAGTATCGACACTGGTTGTAGTGACTACGCCATTAAGCGAAACATAACCTCGCTTTTGCAAAACCCTTAGATGGCTACAACAAGATTCCGATTATTATCATTTTCTTCCACAGCATCTTCGGCTACATGCGATATGGATTGTTAACATACCTCTTTAGTATTTCCATGAAGTTCAAAAGAGCTAAATTCAGTAATATATTCACATTGAGTACATTTTTGAACTAAACACACATTCAAACCAGCAGTGTTTCTTTTCACTTTCAAATCAAGTCCATTTTCACACATTTTGCATCTCACATGGTGTTCAAACTGTTTCGCACTTTAAAAAATTAAACGAAGATAAACTTGCGTCCAGATTCGGTATGTTCAATTCCCTCTTGCAGATATGCTTTCCTTAATATTTTCTTGTTCAGAAGAAGGAACATCTTGCAATGCACCAGATTCTTTCGCAGTTGAAGGTTTTCCCTTAAAATAGCCTTACGTTGAAGATTTTCCCCTACGTTTTTTTTTCAAAACTGTTTTGTTCTACGCATACTTTATATCATACAGAATGCCATTTACAATGTTAGAGTCCATCTTTACAAACTTTAATACTGAGAAGCACATAAAAACAATACCGTAAGAGCAAATTAAAAGCGGTAAATCAGTCGAAAAAAACGTGTTCGAAATCGGCTAAATGTAAACAACTATTCTAAACATAGTTACAGTTAATGCAAGAACATCGGTTACGCTGAAAATAAATTTAAAAGCAAGGCTTTCCTGGAGCAGAGCATGGAAAATCTCATCAGAAAAGGGTTTGTTTACTTTTTCATCTGATCAAAAAGAGGGACGTGGTCAGTCTGCAGATCACAAGTCATATTTTAAAATATTAAATTGAGCAACTTCTAATTTCCGTAAGAATATAAACTTGGTGTCGTTCGAAAGCTATTGATTTGAATATTTTGGGTACATAAAAATTAAAAAAATGATTTTTTGAAGGTTTTTGGGTGCCAAGTCCCCAAGAAAATTTATAATTCAGCAATTTCAAACAAAACCCAATATTTCGGTTTAAATATGTAGCACTCAATACAGAAAACACCCGTTTGATATGAAACCAGCCAACGTTAGCATTTCATTAACAAAATATTGCATTAAAGAAAGAAAGAAACAAAAGAAAAAAAAAACATAAAATGCAAATGTAGTTTTTTCTCATAGGAATACAAAAGAAATTTACGATTATATGTTCGTTTTTTATTTGGTTGAGGATAATGAAACGAATCATTAAAAAAATTGAAGCACTCACATGGTTTGTTTTGAAAATATTACAGAAGCAGAGGTGCAGTAAAAGTAAAATCTTGGCTCAGATTTTTATGAACCTGTTTTCCTTTCAGTTTCTTTCATAATCAGGCATTAATTTTCTTTATTCGCTCTATTTTTTGATACTACTAAAGCAATTCATTTTTACAGCTTCAGTTTATTTTTAGTAATATCCTTTTTCCTCCACTAATTTTCAACTGATCTTGGTTTTAGTTTTTAAATATATTTTTTTTACACCCAGTCATAAACTTAGGATACGTAATAACCGGAAACGCTTGAAATGATAAGCAAGAGGAGATTTGGGGGTTACATACGTATGTTGTTTAGCTTAATAACGAGTATGACGGACATGTAAACATCATCTTTTCATTTTAAGTGCAATTATGTATTATTGTTCACTAGAATGTTACATGTTTTTAAAATAAAAGTCAAAGGATCACTAACAAACGGCACGACCTTGAGGGTCACGGATTTAGACAAAATCCCAGATATAGGTCAATTCGTCTTAGGTATGAGGGTTATGGGTTTGACTGCATAGGCCCTAGTTTGGCTGAAACGGGGGTCCAAAGTTGACTATTTAAACCCAGTATTGCAATGGTGTTTCTTTTAGAAATACCATTTTTGCCCGTTTTTTACGATTGTACTGCAGTATGAGCCATTTGCATTCACTTACCTCTGATTTATTTACGCTGGATTCCGATTTTTAATAAGTATTTCTCAAATTTAAATCAGACACTACTTTTAATTTCAATAACTTGAATGCCGTAATAAAGAACATAATTACAGGATATTTTTCGTTTGCAAATGGAACTAATTATTTTCGTTTTATATTAATTCTTTGCTAGTAAAAAGTATTTATCGTTTGTTAATAAAAACATTTACTTTAACTGCATATTTATCGTCTGCTATCAGATATTCCACAAAAATACAAGATCGTTTCAACTTTTCAAGTAACTAAAATAATAGCCATCATAAATGAAACTAATTATTTTCGTTTTATATTAATTCTTTGCTAGTAAAAAGTATTTATAGTTTGTTAATAAAAACATTTACTTTAACTGCATATTTATCGTCTGCTATCAAAGATGTTCCACAAAAATACAAGATCGTTTCAACTTTTCAAGTAACTAAAATAATAGCCATAATAAATGAAACTAATTATTTTCGTTTTATATTAATTCTTTGCTAGTAAAAAGTATTTATCATTTGTTAATAAAAACATTTACTTTAACTGCATATTTATCGTCTGCTATCAAAGATATTCCACAAAAATACAAGATCGTTTCAATTTTTCAAGTAACTAAAATAATAGCCATAATAAATGAAACTAATTATTTTCGTTTTATATTAATTCTTTGCTAGTAAAAAGTATTTATAGTTTTTTAATAAAAACATTTACTTTAACTGCATATTTATCGTCTGCTATCAAAGATATTCCACAAAAATGCAAGATCGTTTCAACTTTTCAAGTAACTAAAATAATAGCCATAAATAAATAGGTGTTCTCCTTTCCACTCGTTGTACTAACGAAAGATGCCAAATGTGTTGGGACATCGAACATAGTGACCAAGTCTGAAATTCCGATGGAAACGCCTTTGTACTTCTGAGACCAAACTAGCAACTTTGGACCCTCATTGCAGTCAAACTAGGGCCTATGCAGTCAAACCGCTTTACTCGGGCTCATATCTAGTGGGAATGGACCTATATCTAGAATTTTGTCCAGACCCGTGACCCTCAAAATCGTCCGGTTTGGTCGTAAGACAATGTTGGCATCCATGTGATATTTGAAAATAGCCCGTAGGTATGACGGGTGAAAATTGCTTCTACATTTAAACGAAGCGCTTGCCTGTTTTATGACATTTTGATGGTTGAAATTTTAACCCTAACTCCAGTAAATAGCGTTCATTGTTAACCACATTTTCGTTTCTTCATTCTCCTAAAATGACAGGCATTATAGTAAAACAGTTAAGTTACCGGATCTAGTTTAGCCTTGTAAAAATAAAGCATTTCCCTCCGTGTCAAACGTTGGCAAAAAGTAGATGAGACCGGGGTACAGTGGGACACGGGGCATAGTGAGAAAAATTGTATTTTTCTACTATGCAAATTCTTTCAAATTTGAAAAAAATTCACAAGTTGGATAACTTACATGACAACGCAGGGTGAAACTGGCCCACTTCAACATTTAATTTTTAAAGGAAGTTGAAGCCATCTTTATTTTATATATCAGTGTCGTGTAAATCAGTTAAGTTTTAATATATGAAGTTCAGTTTTAAATTAACTTAACAGCAATAACTTAAAGCTGCAAGTTTCTCAATTACATGATGTTATTTATTTTTTTTCTAGAAATAAAATTTGTTCAGTTTTTCAAATTTGGTTTAAAAATACAGCTTTGGGGGTACAGTGGGACAGCGTTCCACTGCTTTTTCGTCAACACAATTCACTGTAAAGTAAACATGTTTTAAGAAGATACAAAATAAAAGCATTTTTTAACAGACTTCAAAAAAGGAGGTTATGATTTCGTCTCGCGGCTTTTTATGTATGCTTTCGTATTGTTCCAAGACTACTGGACCGATTTGAAAAATTCTTCTTTTGTTTTTAAGGGTATACTTTTCAGATGATTCCATGGTAATTTGGTCTGGATCGGATAAGGGGTCCCGGAAAAATCCAATAAACTTTGAATTTCTCACGTTGTGGATACGTAATCCAACTTACGTTAGCGGGCGGAATGCGTCACAGGTCACGTGGGTTTTCCGTGACCGGTGTATTTTCACAGCAAAGATTTTGCCTTAGTCTTGAACAATAATTCTTGCGGCGTATGGATGCTTAATTTTCGCCGCCTGTTAATTTTTACTTATAGGTGTTACTAATGTTTTACTACGTAGCAAAGCAGTAAATTAAATATATTTTGCTACTTTAATAGCTGAATCAATTACCATAATATTATTTTAAAGTAAACTAGCTTTATTTAGTCACTAAAATGTATTTTCGTTTTTAATTTTTAAGTTTTGAATCATATTTAGGGTTCAATCCAAGGGAATTGAATACAGAACACCCCTCCTCGATGATTTAATTTATATTCTTTAATAATATGTTGTAACTGATGTCTGATTCCTCAAGTTTAAGCAGTATTCTAGATTTACTATTTCACAATGTCGCCATTTTAACTTGAAATTATTATTATACTAATTAGGAGGCTTCAAAAAAAGGAGGAGGTTCTGAACTCGTCGGATTTGTTTTTTCTTTGTACAGTGCTCCATGAATACTCGAAGACACCTGTTTCAGGGGCGTGCACAGAGGCGGGGGGGGGGGGGGAGAAAGAACACGGTTGGCCCGGGCCTGAGAATGAAGGGGGCCCAATATTTTTAAAACTAGGGGTGAACTATAGGGGTAAAGAATATGGAGAGGAGCCCGGAAAAGTAATTTGCGACGGGCCCCAAAATTTTTCTGCACACCCCTGCCTATACCGATTAGGATTTTTTTTTTTTTTTTTGTTTGTTTGAAACAGTATACTTCCCCGAAGGTCTCACTTAGTAAACCGGTTCTTATGATTTTTTTTAGTATATACGGGGTGGTCTAACTTTAGTCTAAGGTTTCAAATCTTTGATTTACCCTAGTTGTTCTTTAGAGAAAAAAGTTATGGGTAAAAAATAACAAATTTTATGTAATTTCTCTCACAAGCGATTAAATATAAAATCCATTGTAAAAAAAAAATGCCATAAAACAAAGGTACGTGTTTTATTTACCCATAGTGAAAGAAAGTACTAAAAAACATTACTATTGAGAGTAATCATAATGAAAATTTTGAATCAAAGATTTTCTGAAGCAAATTAATTCTGGATTCGGTGGGTTTTCAGTTACGTTAGGTAGTAATTATAGGAGGCTCCGGCTTCAAAAGGTTATTAAAAATTAAGAGATCGTATATAATTAGTTAGGTATCTAAAATAATTCATTGTATAGTAATTAAATTTAGTGTTTATTTTATAATGTGGCGTTGAATTTAGTTGATTTTTGTACTGGAATTGTAAAATAAATTTCATTTCTAGGTTTGGGTAGGAAATAGTATGCAAGTGTAATTGGTTATTTTTTTCTTTTTAGTTTCTAGGTGTTTTTTGAAAGCTGTGTTTTTTATTTAAAAGTAATTTATTAACATCTAGATTTAAAATTAAATTAATGAGGTATTATTCGAACAATATATTTAATGACATTCAAAAATTCTTTTGAAAATTGTTTCGCTGGCTCTATTGTATTCACATTGTAAATTGTTCCACATTAATTATAATCTTTATTCATTTTTTAATTTTTTTTTTCGTGTTCGAACGTGTATTAAAACTTATCTTGAACGATAAGATCATTTTAACTTGTAAAAATAATAAAATTTTTATAAAGGATTATACTACCCTTCAAATTTTGTTTTCCTTTTCTCGTAGTATTTTGCTAAATGTTCCATCGGTATTTTCACTGCTTCAAACATTATTTTTGAATATTTGAAATTTTACCGAGGCCTTGGGACTATTTTTCATACTTGACTGAGGAGAAAGTTTTGTTTACGTGTACACACTGTTTTCATAACAAACGATTGTTGACAGAGTTTAGTTTTGACGAATATAAACAGCGCGCATTTATTCGTAATTCCCAACGCAATGTCAGTATATTCCCTCTCTATTTCGTTACTACATTATTATATACTATTGCTTTATTAAAAAGTTTTACCTTTGATGTATTTAAAATTAGTTTATAATTAAGGATGTTACTTTTAACTGAAGAAAATAATATTTTGATTTACGCTTCTGAGCATGAATCAAGATGTTTAAAAGGCAAGTTTTAAAGATAACGAAATCAATGAAGTTCACACTTTTATTTTATTTAGATCTCTCTTGTAATGCTTGATTTTTAGTTTTTTCATAGATGTCAAGATTTATTTAGTTGGGAAATTTATTATTGTGAAACCCAGTGGCTTAGTGGTAGCGCTTCGTGCTCGCTCGCCGCAGGCCCGGGTTCTATTTTCGGTTGACTCAGCCGTTCATCCCTTCAATGGGTCGAGAAAATGAGTACCAAGATTGCTTGAGAACTAAACCCTGGGATTCCGCGTTCGGCTGACCAATTTACCGGAACATCTGCCTAGCACCCTAGAGCCCTTGGTCAGGAAGATTGAGATGGGCACTGTAGGCCTTGGCCCTCATGGGCTGTAGTGCCATTGGGTTTCGTTTGGTTTAAGTTATTATTGCGTGCAGTTATTTTGGGATAAGATATATTTTTGCATTTAAAATATTAACTAATAACAGTTCTTTTTTTAAAGGAATCATATAAGGACACAATGGTTCGAATTACTCAATATGTGTGTTGTTCAGAAAATTAAGTAAAATTAACCATCAAAATAATCCACTATGTTTTTTAGCATAGTTTAAGCATGTAGTAACAGACATCGCTTTTTAAGGCACAAAATATTCACTGTTAAATCAAAAACCAGACCACATCTTTTTCAACCTGATATTATATAACGAAACGTTCAAAAGATTTCAAATATTTAAAGGCACCTAGACATTTCTTCAACTTATCCTCATTTCTTATTTAAAGCCTTCTCACGTTTTTGTATCTCATTTGAAGGCTTTTCGAGACCATTTTTTATTTATGAGCCTTCTGCACTTGTAACAGAAGTCTGCTAGAAAAACGACTGGATTTTTCTTCAAATAAGAGAAATTTGTAACGACGTTGTTTTTTTACTAGTGAAATCGTATTTTTAATTTCTAGAGTTTGCGAAATATTTAAGCAAAATTGGAATAGGTTAAGAAAAATAGTTAAATCATTTGTGTCTGCGAATTTTATTCTTTATTCAGATTATTCCGCGCTTTAGGTATTTACATTAAAACAAAAGACTTTGATGGTAAAAACGTAAATTTCTTTGAAAACTGTTTTAGTCCTTTTATTTATCAGTAAAAATGAATTAGATTTCTAAATACAACGGTTAGGATAATTTTTTACGAGCCATTTCAAAAAGATTTACTTTTTACTTTTTAAACGATCTCTTCTTTAAAATATAAGGCATAGTTAAAATATAAAAGACAACCTTTAGGCTTAGTGTGCAAGTGAGAAAATCCAATGTAGTGAATACAAATTTTGCAACACAACTAGTACTTTTTTTTGTAATAATTTTTTAAATTTTTAAAGCAATCATTGTAATTTTGTGTATTAGGTAGATGTAGAATACATTGCACAATGTCAACGGAAAACGAAAGGGGAGGAAATATTTACGAAGACGAAGGCTAAAGATCTAGTGAAATGCAAAATATAACTTTTTAACTAAGCGTACAAATAAAACTTCCACAATGAAAGGAACGAACTTGATTCTTACTATTGCAGCTTTGTACTTAACAAAGAGAGACTTGGGTAAATGGAACTGCCGATTTTCACGAAATTTGGCACAGAATTAGTTTATAGCATGGGGGTGTGCACCTTGAAGCGATTTTTCGAAAATGCGATCTTGTTCTTTTTCTGTTCTAATATTAATAACATTTTCTCGAGCAAAATTATTATAAGATGGACGAGTAAATTACCAAGTAATAATCATAACGTGGAACCGTAACACGGGCAAGCCAATTGGCGAGAAATGCACCATACATTATTTGTAAATATACAGGCGAACCAAAAGACCTTTAAAGTTTCTACTACGGGCAAAGACGTGCGGGTAAAACTAGTTCAGAATAAAACGTTGAATCATTATTGTATTACAATAGTTAACTCCACATGTGAATGATAGACGTAAGAAAATAAGCAATAGTCAACCTACTCCAAAAAAACGTATTCAAGGCAGTTTATATTTGGAAATGATATCTGCATCGTGTAGGATTTCCCGATTTCTAATCAACAAAACAGTAGTTCGATTTCATTGAATTAAGGGGATATTTTAGTCTAGAAATTAAAAAAAAAGAGAATTTTTGTTCTTTTCATATTTTTAAAGTTTAGACCTTCAGGAATAAGCCTCTTAGAGGATTTATGGATATTCGAATTATTTTCAGAGTTAGAGTTAATTTTGTTAAGATAAAGAAAAAGTCAGCAGACGAGATCAGCAGCGTGACAAACGCTCCGAGGTACGAGTTTCCGAAGCTTCAAAAGAAGGCAGAACTGCTCTCATGGCTGAAAGATCTGCCAAAATGAACTTTTTGAGGTATAGGAAGAAACAATGTATAAGCCAGGGATTGCTGTTCAAAAAATATAAGTATAGCATACCATTAAACCCTTTTCAAACTGTCCGAAATGCGACTGCGAACTTTTAACGCTTTTTTCTCGGAAGTACTTTTTTCAATACGATTGACAAGATATATCAAGTTCTAATGCACCGATTTATATGAAGTTTGGTACAGACTTTCTTAATACTATCAATTTTGTCTCCTCGTAAGTTTTTCTGTATTTTTGTTTATTTACTTTTTTTAAAAAATTACTAAAGTTGAAAAAAAGAGGCAAAAATTGCCCCCCTTTTTTTCAAAAAGACGCCATTTCACGCATTTTTTTTTTTTTTACAAATTGGATGCGTCCAGACAGTTCCTTGCAAGTAATTCCTTGTTTAGTAAGAATCAATCTTAATTTCATGTTTCAGCTCATCAGGAGGATTGGAATCTTGTCAACGAGTAGACACCTTTTTTTCTAATCCCCACTTTGAAGGCCTTAGAACCCCCCCCCCCCCCATTATTATGCATGCATTTTTATACTTCTGAAGTATCAGTAACAAACTGATAAAAAATTGATTTTTAAAATGTTTTTTTTTTTACGCCCACAAAAGCGCCTTAAAATCGAGCCGCTAGAATAGAATATCCCCTTAAGATATTTAAAAATATAATTCTTACTGTTAATAAATTAAAAATATATTACCCTGGCTGTCTCAACAATGTTTTTAAAAATGCGAAATACTTAATAAATCCTGAATTTTATTTTAATAAACTTCCAATTTAATTTCAATCAAATTCACTCTTATGCGATGTGCCAAACAGCCCGGTTGACACATCCAAAAACTGCAGTTTCGTTCTTACTAGAATTCTTCAGTCTGGATTAGAGAATAAATGATACCGGGGGCAGATGTCCTCTCATTGAAACTGAGAGTGCCAACAAACTGGTAGATAAAATAAATTTCTCTCTCCAGCAAGTGTCCGCATCATCATGCGGTTCGACTCGTGAATTGAAGGCAAAGTTTGGGTATGTAGCAGTAAGTGACCACCCCTATGCCAGGGGTAAAGCCCCCACCCCCCAGAACTACATGTAATGTACCAGACAGCCCAGTTATCACATCCAGAGTCTGCAGTTTCGTTCTTATTAGAACTCTTCAGTCCGGATTAGTGAATAACCTGAATAACCGAGCCGGAAGCAGATGTCATCTCACTGTAGCTGAGAGTGCCAACAACTGGTAGATAATTTATCCCTCCAGTGAGTGTCCGCATCTACCAGTTTGTTGGAGCTCTCAGATTTATTGAGATGACATCTGCCTCTGGCTCGGTTATCCACTAATCCAGACTGAGAAGTTCTAATGAGAACGAAACTGCAGTCTCTGGATGTGATTAGAAGGCTGTCTGGTATATTGCATGTGGTTCTTTCTTAGCCCTAACTTAGGGGCGGTAACTTACTGCTAAACTTCACTCTAGTCGTACCAAGAAACCATACGATAGTGGAATAATGAAAAAAAAAGTTAGTTGCATAATATTAGTGGCATTTGAAAGAGCATAATAAAACATGTTTCTGGATGCTTAAATTATTTGTCCTTGCGTTTCCATAATCGAAATATACGTTTTTTTTTAAATCTGCCGAAAATTTAAGAAAATTGACCAAATATAGCGAATTTTGGCGAGTAAGAGGATATATCAATCATACGCTTCGCAGATGGATGTCATATCACATGCGGACGGTGAAATTGTTGGCGAAAAATATTAATCTTCAAACTCTCGCCAACTCTTTAAATTTGGCGCTTTTCTTAAAATATTTGCAGACTTGAAGACCTTATCTCTACTATCTTGGGAGCATTGAAATCCTATTATTAAGAAAAACTATAAGGACTCACGCACAATGGAAATTGAAAGGGCCACTTAATACATTTGTAGTTAAAAATACTTCGGAAAAGATTTAGATAGAAGTTAAAAAGTTATTAAAAATTTAATTATAATAAGCAGTTATATTTAAAAATTATAGTAAAAGATTGATTTCTTAATGAAACAGTTAAGTTTAATCAATTGAAGGGAAATATGCAAGAACAAAACAATATTAGCACAATTAATTTAACTCTTGAATTTTTGTGTTACATTTATTCCTGCAACTATTTAGGTTCAAATAAATCACTCTTTACCTTTGAAATGTGTTTGTAGTAATACCAAGCAATTGTTCTATACTTGCTAACGATTTTACAAAGCTTTCTATAGCAACATAAGTAAAAAATTCTCCATAAATTCCTTTATCTTCTATCATTCTAAAAGTTTTTTTTTTTTTTTTTTACAGAATGGTTAAGTATCTTAGCGTAGTCAAGTTTTTTTATTCATCTTTTAACTAGATACAACACAAAAAGTTCTGTTCATGTTATAAATAAAACCTAATATGCTTCATTTTGTGTACACTAGTAGTTCCTAACCTTTCTGAGTTATGCATCAACAATTTACTTCAAAAAGGATGATTCACTTCTAATATGGTAATGATGAAACGTGACATTATGTTGATCACTCACACCATAAGAGCAACATAGTGATTGCATCTAAAATAAGTTAATATCATAAAAACAAACCACACATCCGCAAGCAATCAATAACTTACTCTTGGAATATCCTCTTAAAAAGTAAAAATTCCCTCTCGTAGGGCAAGTGCCCAACATTGGGAAACACTGGTCCATACTATCCTTATTTCAAAGTTACGAACCGCTTCTAGTTGATTTGGGGCATCATTATGATGGGTAATAATTGGTTTAACTCTAATAATCCTAACCGTTTCCTAAATTACCAATGCTAAGTCTCAGGGACAACTGAAGCTTTTAAACCGCTGCTGCTAATTAATTGACAATACATGCAGTGTTTAATGCGCATTACGTCTAACAGCGCGTATGGAAATTGAGCGCACACATCGTTCAGGAATCTTAGCGACCTGGTTATTCAGTTATTAAGGAGAATGATGAAACATTCTTTCATAGTAACTTGATTACTAACAGGACTTCCGATTGAAACATGTCAGTGAATGATCTGCATCAATTAATTCGTCTATGTACTCGAAATATATAATACTCTTTGCATATTTGACCTAATCGTCTCATAACTTGTATTATTTCGTGACCAATCGGCATGTGTTAATTACAAGATGAATAAATAGATATAAAACACAGTAAAATACCGTTCATTAAAATATTATAACAACCTTGAAATTACGCAGAAAATCTTAAACACGTATTTCGGGAGAATAAGGAAACTTTTAAAGAAATAAAAGAAACAATCTTATGAATTATCTGATAAAAGCACTCTATCATAACTGCTAATAAATTTTTGAAAGCGAAAAAAAAAAAAAAAAAAAAAACTTAAACCTTATGTTTATAATAATTGATAATGTCACAATTCAGAGTTTACTAAGCATTTTTTTTTCGAATGATTCTCTGATTACATTTTTATTTTTGTGTATTTAAGGATGAAGACAAAATAAAGAAACGGGTCATGTTGCCATTGCTTATAGCTTGTCTTAAACTCCTTGTCACTAGAATACTAGAAAATCGCCCGTCAATTTATGACGGGAAAAAATTGCTTCTACATTTGAACGAAGCAATTGCCTGTTTGGTGATATTTTGAAAGTTGAAAGTAGATAGCGTTCACTGTTGACCACTTTCTCGTTTCTTCTTTCTCCTAAAATGAGTCTTACCAGTAAAACATTTAAGTTACCGGATCCAGATAAGCCTTGTCACAATAAAGCCTTTCCCTGCATTTTAAACATTACTAAAACTTATTATCAAATTATCATGCTGTGACGCGCGTTTCACTGTTGATGGCGCCAGAAGCGTTAGTCGATCATTGGCTATTATATGAGGGTTCTCCGTAGAAATTATTTATGAATACTTTTGCGCTACTTGTAAAATGTTCTGTTAGATAATTATCATGGATTCTTTGCAAAGTTCTAATGGTATATATATATATACATATATATATATATAATATATATATATATATATATATATATATATATACACATATATATATATATATAATATATATATATATATATATATATATATATATATATATATATATATATATATATATATATATATTATATATATTATATATATATATATATATATATATATATATATATATATATATATATATATATATATATATATATATATAAAGCTATATCTTTATGTATGTGTATTGAATGAAGTAAAAATAATTAGTGCAACAAACTAAAGACCTTAGAACTTAGGAATCCGAGAACCATTGATGTAAATACAGTTGGCTCTCTGTTTAACGACTTTCAAGGGACCACAAAAAATCGTCCTTAAGTAGAAATCGTCCTTAAATAGAATGCTTTTAACAGTATAGTGGACCATCTGGGACAATGAAAAGCCGTCGTTAAATAGAGAAAGTCGTTAAGTAGAGCGTCGTTAAACAGAGAGCCAACTGTACTAAGTTAATTAGGCGCCGAAAAAAAACTCAGTAAGAGACAGTTATTTGATGTAGAAGAATTTCAATGCAAAGCAAAAAGACTAAGGAACACGTAGCTTGTAGCAAATAGTACTGATTCGACAACCTCTTTTGATGTGAATACTGAATTATAAAATAAAACAGCTGAAATTTGTTTTCTATGACAAACGTATAGATATCAATTTCAAAGACATTTCTTTTATTCACATTGCCACTTTTATTGCACTACAAAATTCACTTTTTCAAATTAAAAAAAAGTTATATAATGAACGAAATGTTTTAACCGGTAAAAACCTTGTATTAAATAGTTTGGTGAAAAAGACTAATAAGAATATTAGGCAGAATTACAACGAGACTTGAATAGAACGTTTTATTAAATTTGTACATTAAATTTGATTTAAAACTAGAAGGGTTTGCTTAAAAATGGAGGTAGCTGCAAATTTCAAAAGTATCTGTATTAAAGCTTAAAATATTAAATGGCATTTTTATTTCTTTTTTTCTTTTACGACTCCTCTTGAACTGAGAAGCGTGCGAGAGAAGTTTTTTAAATAATAATAAAAGGTGCTATAGGATCGAATGCAGACCTTTTAAAAACATTGAAATTAGAGCTGCCTCTTTTTTGCAGAAAGCCCTTTATTTATTATCTATTGGCAAGTTAGGGTAGTGAATACGCATGGTATGAAAAAGTACGTAAAATGCATATTTTTTATACCTTATCATACATTGTTGGTCTTAGAATTAGTGGTCGCATATCGTTGCATGTAAAATTGAATATAAAATGCATCATTTCCCACACTTTATTATCCGCTGGTGGCCTGAGGAATATTATGTGCATATCTTCGCATATAAAATCGTTTATAAAATGCTTCATTTCACATCTTTTATTGTACTTCTTGGAAACGTCGAAATTCTAAACTTATAAAGAGCCGCTTTAGCTTATAAATCAATGGTTATAAATATAAGAATAAATCGGCCATTTCAGAAACCCCACATGTTGCTGTTAGAAGATTTATGAGACACCTTCCTTTCAGAGTTATGACATTTCCACTCATCGATCCCCATGGAAAAACCTACACGAAACGTATTTTAAATAACGAAAACAACAAATGCACCGAAATAAATGGAGAGTTAACGGCCGAAAACAGTATCTACAATATCGACTGTTTCCAGTTATGGTTGAAGTGAAATTATTTAAGTCAATTAAGGACTAAGTCGTTTGTTTGCTTTCTTTAAATTCAAGTTGATGTTATTAGTAGAAAGATATATAAAAAATAAATAAATAAAATAAATAAAATAAATAAATAAATATGAAAATGATTAATTCAGTAATATATTAAAAAGAGGCCAGAACTAAAACAGTTTTTTTCATTTTTAATTTCCATATAATTTTTAAGAGCTACATCGGACACTTTTTTTAAAAACAAATTTTAATATAAATATTTCGGGATAAGTTCACATACACATTGTTGTTTCGAAAGCATTAATTCTGGTTTTCGAAACCGCATATATATATATATAGTGTAGAAAAATTCACTAAGTAAAGTATGAAATTGGAAGTAAAAGTGTTACAAATATGTCTGAAAATGTTATATGGTAGACAAATTATGTTACTTTTCTAAAAAAATAAATGGTGTAGCAAATTTTTTGTAAATCAGTAAAATGCATTTTTGTAGATAACGTTTCCTGACGGTAATGTTTTGAGGAATATCCATACAAAAGTTACAGAAGTATTGCACAAAAAAAGTTACCAAATGGATTTGATAGGTTATTTAGAATTACACATAATATCACTGTCTTACAACTAATTTTTATATCCTATTTTTATATAAAATTTCTTTTTTTTTCTAAAAATTAAGTCACTATTATTTTAACTATAAATGAGTACATAGCCTCAAATTTTCGTTTTTTCGAACAAGTCAGTGTTACATTCGAAGTTTCTGAGGAAGAAGTAAGAATTCATTCAAAGAAAATAAGAATTCATTTCTTGTTAAGTATAAAATACAGTATTTCTTATATGAATCCGTAGGCGCTTAGAAGCTGTTTTGGAGAAAGATGAGCAACGTTTTAAAGTAAATGGTATCGTTTACTAATTCTTTTGAGCATTATGAAAATTTTTTGAAAAAAAAATCATTTCTTAAATCTCCTTTCGCTTAGAGCGAATACAATTTTTCTTTTTAATTTTGACACCTTTCGTTAATTGAAAATCATTATTATTATTTTTTTTTGTTATTTCACAACGATGTTTTTTCGTACGGAACACTATAATTTCCTCAGTAATTCAGCAAACTTTATGGGTAAAGCATCATTTTGAAGATTTTTTTTGCCGCTTATGATGAAATATTAACCAAACAACAAGCATTGGGACGTTGGTTTAATGCATTGCAGAGATTCGATTCCCAATGGGCTAGAAAATAATGTTTTTGAATAACTTATTTTTCTCCAGATACTTATCAAAATTTTCATAAATAGGTTTTTGCTTTGAAATCAGAAAATCTTTACTAATAATAAAGCTGAAAGTCTCTCTGTCCGGATCTCTGTCTGTCAGGATCTCTGTGACGCGCATAGCGCTTAGACCGTTTGGCCGATTTTCATGAAATTTGGCACAAAGTTAGTTTGTAGCATGGGGGTGTGCACCTCGAAGCGATTTTTCGAAAATTCGATTTTGTTCTTTTTCTATTCCAATTTTAAGAACATTTTCCCGAGCAAAATTATCATAAGATGGACGAGTAAATTACCAAGTTACCATAACGCGGAACCGTAACATGGGCAAGCCAATTGGCGAGAAATTCATCATACATTATTTGTAAATATACAGGCGAATCATAAGACCTTTTAATTTTCTACTAAGGGCAAAGCCGTACGGATGCCACTAGTAAATAAATAAATAAAAACATTTGTTTTAAAATGGTAAATCGCAGTATCATATGTTTTTTCTAAAAGTCATAATTCACATCATAATTTGAAATTACAAACCTTGATCTTGAAAATTAGAAAAAAAAGAAAAAGGGAAAAAAAAGTATATGATGCGTAAAGGGTTTTCTACAAACGAAATTAAAATCATGCAAGGAAAATTGCCCGGGAAAATGGCACGAAAACACATTCAAATTGATTTTCAGAAACTAGAATAGTAACTGAACAGAAAGTCTCCCATGAAAGGCGAGTAATGTTGTTTAGATTCAATAGTAGTTTTCGAAACGATACATCAAAAACTTTAATCTGTAGTAAAATAAGATATGATTGAAAAACTAGAAAATAAGACTCGAGTGTGGGAAGAAGACTGAGGATTTGTGACTTGCACATGTCATCACGGAAGCAAACGGTAGAGAGAAAAAGAAACACAGCCTGGAAATTGGTTTTTGACGTGAAAGATCAATGAATTTCCAGAAATGTAATATATTTTTTTATCGAAGTCCGAAGAACGGCTTTTTATTTCGAAACTTTTTTAAAGGGGGAGAAGAAAATTGAATACACCTGTTGAATGACTTCCGTCAGAGAAACAGAAATCTAATCCCGCAGGATTGAGCCACAGTCACGCACTAAGAGTGATATCATTTGATAATGAAAAATCAGAGCTTTTTTGTCCGTGATGTTTTTCATTTTTTTTCTCAAAAACTATCAATAGATTTTTAAACTCGTAATTGATGTAAAATAATATTGCAGTAATTACTTTGTAGAGTCCTAAGGTATAAACAAAAATGCAGCTGAGCTCATTAGAAATATAAGTTAGTGCAATTCTACGCCTTAATAAATGACGATTGTTTGAGATACCTCATTTTCCTTGGGCAATTATTTTTGAATAGCTCAAGACTCGAACTTGTAAAAGATTTTTTAAAACAAGTGGTTTAGAGTTAGCTAGTTTCCAAACACACTTCAGATAGACAATTGGTGCTGATAAATGGCTTTTAACAATTCCAATTATAATTTCGATAAGTCTTGGTTTTGGAAATGTATAGTGGACGTTCATTTCTAACAAAATTTAATTTAGTCGTAAAGAGACTAAACCTCTTTTACGTATGATAAATCTTGGAAGAGTTTCCTTTTAAGTTAAGATAACGTCGGCAAATGACATACTTGAGTCTTTAAAGTATCTTTAGTATCCTCTTTAACTACGCTCTTCGTTACGAAACATTTATTTTGATTGGAAAATATAATAACAATAAACGAAGAATGTGCTCAATATTTCGGAAGATATATATTTTGCTTTTTATGTTTGTACAAAGCTATAAGATGTCACAAATTTTTAATTCATATTTTTGGGGGGAAAATTTGGTTAGTGGTAAATTTACGAAATGAGATTTTTTTCCATTTCTTTTCTGAAACCTGCCATTCATGAATTGTAAATTAAGTAGATCAAATGTAGGCGAGATTTGAAGAAAAATATTGCAAAATGGCTCATTATTGTGTACATTTCATGGAAGCTACCTTGATTTATCATAAAAATTAAAAAAAAAAAAGTTTTACTAATATCGACTCGGATTTTATCGAAAGAAGTGCTGTATCCGTCAATTACACTTTTTTCGTCATCTGCGTCTCATGTACCCGTGACACAGAAGCCTTGTGCACTGCCGTCTATACCTTTGACCTGCACACTCCGATTTACTCGGGATTGAAGTGCAGTAGATTTTTTCATCTTCTATTATGAAGCAGTATTCAGTAAAAATCACAACGAAAACTCCGCACTCTTCGTGACTGCTAACCTGTTTAAATCTCATTAAAAAGCATATTTGTAGTGAGTGGTAAACATCATCACAATGCAAACAAAAAAGCCACCACTGAAGTGTAATGTTTTCATTTAGATGTGAAACAACATTTTAATGCAATTTTTATGTAAGTAACGGTCATGAAATAAAAAATGAAAACTGATAGTAGAAAAGGTCTGATGCAAATGTTTTTGAGAAATGAACAAGGAAATAAAATGTTTTGTAGCAAATTTAACACCGAGGGGTTGACATATACTTCCCCCATCGCCACCTCCAACAGAAGGATAAAGATGAACCTTTTTACCATTTAGTTAAGAAAAAATAGGCTCTATTATAAAATTTCGTTACAGAAAAACGAACTTTAGTAAACTTACATCAGTTATAAGGTATTGCAACTATTATTATTACTATTTTCATTTTTGAAATTTTAAGGTGGACCATTCTTTTTTTTAATGCATTTTTTGTTTTCTACCTACTCCAAAAACGTATATTTTGCAATTTAAAGTTTTAATTTCATTGCAAAGGTCTATTTGACTTTTTTTTCTCTTTCTAATATATACGTTAATATTAAATAAGGTAAGAACGCTGTGCTGGTAATGTGCACAAGGATGCCTTATTGTAATCAGCTCATATTTAAAAGCATTTTTAATTGAAATTTATAACTATCGCCAAAAAAAAAGTATGCAAACAAACAAAAGTTAGAATGAAATCTTTGTTGCAAATTTTTTTTTTTTTTTGCTTATCTATCTTAATCGCTGTCAATAACAAAAAGGAATCACACTAATTTTAAACTTACTGTGAAACTATAAAACGTATCAATAAAGTATAATCAAAAAGTTATGCAAAAAATCTCCTACAGCTATCTAGTCCGTTGAATTCATTTCATTTTGATTCAAGTCACTCAATATAAAATTTTGTCAGTACTAGGTTGCTCCATCTTTTGTTCGCTTCGCTTGCTAACCCCCGTTCACCGCCTACGGCGGCTCGATCACCAATCCGCCTTCGTCAAATTAGGCGTAAACCTGAGAAACAAGTAATAGTTTCAATGGTTTTATTTACCAATTCATATCTCTGGCTCGTTTAGATTTGAAGAGCCAAGACAGGGGGAGGGGTGGCTTTCTCTGGACATCTTGTATCCAACGGTAATAGTATCGGCCAGGTAAATATAGACATTACTAGAAAGGATTGAAATTTGGAGAAAATTGGATGACAGACATATCAACCCACATACATGCACACAGATTTTAATAGTATAGACAAAAGGGATCCATTCCCCGCTCGTTTCACTCTCGAAAAATCGTTCGCCGACTGCGGCGGGTGACAGTTGATGATTTACGTTTTTTTTTTTTTTTTTTTTTTAATATATATATAAATTCATATCCCAGGCCCCAAGAGCCTTACAGTCGAGAGACAGAGCGATGTCGCTTTTCTTGGACGTCTTGTCCAACGGTACCAGTTTTGATTTGTTTAAGAGTGACATTCCAGAGGAGATAGGGTTGCAAGAAACACAAAACTATATTATATTTAAGTACTTTTAGTTCCGTTGATAAAAACATATTTTCTCCTTTAGGTAAACATTTTATAAAATTCTCCAAAAAATTCATTTTTCCAACTCAAAATCTTACTTTCAAAAGTTTTTACTTTTATAAATTTATTTAACTACTTCGTTTACTTTTGAATTTTTTTCGTTTTTGCTATATTTCTACAGTATTTTAAGCTTTATTTTATATCTTCGTTATTATATTTCAACTTCAACAGGAAAGTAAGTAGAAAAGGAACTTTTTATGAAAATCGCTGGATCAATTTTTTTTTTTGTGATTTTCTTAACGTTTAAAATAAACGCAAAGATAAAGAAAAAATAAAAATTTCGCAGAAGCGGAAACGCTTACCTCAGACTCACACAATATAACCTATGCAGCATAATATAAAGGGGGAAAAAAACAGCATTTTTGTGTCCTTTTTGATGCTTGATTTGGAACTTTTTTTTTTGTGGTTGTGTACGTATCTCTATAAAAGTTGCTTCAGCAGGAGGTGTTGGCGTTCATTATTTTTCCAATTATTAAAATCAATTTATGCACGCTTGTATAATGATCTAAAACACAATTTTAATTTACTTAATGCAGTTTCGTAAGTAGGTGTTGCATTTGACTAACCATATCGGAGCAACGAAAGTGAAAAAAATATTAACTAGACTCTAGACATCGAGCAATCAAAATTGCTATCGCATACCTTCTTAACAAGTGAGGTGAATTAGTAAACTATCCATAGGGGTGAAAAATTTTCCATTTAGTGTACCTGAACCTTGGTACCTTAATGGAAGTGTCTGCGGAAAATTAAATAAAGCACAAAGTTAATGAAGATGCCATTGTAATGGAGTCCTTTGTGCGGTGGGCGATCATTTCCAGAAACTAAGACTTTATGCAAACTGCAATTAATCAGAACATTTAAATTTCCCGAACAAGAACCATGGTTTGAAGAGGAAAGTTCACCTAATAAAATTCAAAATATTCA
Organism: Uloborus diversus; assembly: GCF_026930045.1. Classification (NCBI taxonomy): domain Eukaryota; kingdom Metazoa; phylum Arthropoda; class Arachnida; order Araneae; family Uloboridae; genus Uloborus; species Uloborus diversus. The sequence goes on from NC_072733.1 coordinate 206,208,061, forward strand.
ACTCAAATTCAGAAATAAATCTTTGACAAATATTTTCTGCGCGAAATTTAATACTGTACATTGAATCATTTAATAGTTCATTTTTTTTTTCAATATTATGATCGAAGCAAAGTCCGCCATTTAACAATTAATTTGTATCGATTAAATGAGTTCAAAACATTCAAAACCTTATGGCATCGCATTTATTAATCCATGATAACTTTTAACTACGACGAAAAAAAAGGGGTATTTTTACTTAAGGTATCCGACTACGTTGAAAAGGCGATTTTCGACCAAAATTCACTTTTTCTCAAAATAGTTTTATTCAACAGCCCCATTCTTTAAGATTATGAAACATTTTGGTTTTATAATCTACGCGAATTAGAACTCACGTTATAAGCATTTGAATTCTAAGTGCCTGCAGTATAACGCGTGTTAAATCTAATCTTTATTTACGTTTTTTGAAGAATGCAATTATTTCTCGATACTGGCTACGGAAAACATGATTTTGCAAATTCTATTCAGTATTCAAGCATGAAATTTGGCATGCCTGTCTTGTAAGTACTTGTGAGTGGATTAGACCACAGGTTATGTAAATGATGAAATATTTTTTGATTTATAGCTTTTTTACCGAAAAAAATGACAAATTTTTGAAAAATTTCTGGATAAAGTCACGTAATTTGTCATAAACCTTAAAATTCTTGAAATATTTCTTAACCTGCGGTAGTTTCATGTGTAATATTTATACATGTGAAAAAATCTAAGCAAATTGTTTATAGCTAGTTAATTTTTATTAATACAGTGTTTCTCCTATTTGATAATTTTCAGTCATTTTTGCCAAAAAATCACCCATTTAAAAAAAGTTATTGATATTATGGTTTATTTTTAAACAAAATACATGTTTTAAGATCATTCTGCTTCTAAAAAAACATTCATATTATTTCATAATAGTGTTTTAAAAAAAAAGCCGCTCCAAACCTAGTCGGATACCTTAAAGTTTGCTTTTTTCTAAAGAAAGAACTACACCGGAAAAACCAATTTAAAGCCGACCATTGTCAAATTTAGCATGCGTTTTTAAAACATGTTTTTCTTTTCAATACCTATACAGAAATTCTGTAATGAACTTTCACAACTATTATATAAGCTTTAGTTAGATAAACTTTTGATTAATTATCAGATCCGATATTAGAATAACAATTATGTTAAAAGATACTCGATGCTTAATATTATTTTATTTTAGCAGGGAATTCAGATAGAAATATTTGTATAGTGTAAGCACTGAACAAGTGCAAACAGAACTAACTAGCCCAATTTGACCGCTTATACAAGCGAAGAAACCTTTCCTTGACTTGGTTTTCCAATTAGAAGTAATGAAATGTACGAAAGATGAGAAAGATCTGGGCAAGGTAGTGGATTAAGTAGAAAAAATCGCACTGCCTACAAGGTGTTCTAATAAATCACGAGAGCCCCTTTTTGTACCACTCGAAGAATGGTAGTAAAATGTTGAAGAAATTTCCTAAGAACAATCGTCAGGAGTTTGATAGTTGGGTTAGCACTTACTCTCATTCTAAAATTTTAACTGCAAAACGAACAAAAAATAATTAAAATAAAATTAGAAAGTTTGCTTAAACGAGCTGATGTGTGCATCACATGACTTCCTTTTACTCCAATTTAATGTCATTTTCCCATCATTGGCAATTTTAATGGGATTCAATTGTTTACTCTCTATACATCACCAATAGTGACCAAATTAAAATCAAATTTAAAATTTTAAAAATCGCCAACTTTATCGCCAAGTTGGCAAGAAAACTTGGCGACCTAAAGACTGGCGATATATCGCCAAGTGTCCGACAAATTATAACACCACTTGAGTTTACATCGAAATTAACAATGATTTCCCCCCAAAAAAGGGACAAAAGACCCCCTTAGAAACATCCGAATGCAACCAAAATGGAAGGTGCATAACTAGGTCCCACTAGGAGTCTACGTACCAAATTTCAACTTTCTAGGACATACCGTTTTTGAGTTATGCGAGATACATACACACATACATACGCACATACAGATGTCACGAGAAAATTCATTGTAATTAACTGGGGGGTTGTCAAAATGGATATTTCGAGTGTCTGTAGGTTCCTAGGCATATATCCACGTGTGGTCGGGTTGAAAAAAAAACTCAACATTCATTCGAGGGTGAGAAAAATGGAAATTAAGGCCGATTTTTGAGTTAACATTTTTTCGCGAATAAAATACTTCCTTTTTTGTAAAAGGAAGTAAAAATCGACCGAATATTTACGACACAAAGTTCTATAATAAGCTCCACACATCCATCGGTTTCTGTGGTACCACTCAAAGCCAGACGCAAATTCTATTGATTATGAGGGGAAAAAACGTTAAAAGGAATAATTGAGCAGCCAATTACCGACAGACACAACAAAAATACAAAACAGCAATAAATTACACATCGACTGTAACAGCACTAATAAATTCAAGCGTCAGACTTATGAAAATTAATAAAAACTGACCTAAAGTGTCCTACAGTGTAACGTTTTTATAATTTTAAATACAAAACAAAAGAATCTTCTATATCTGGTTGCGTGTAGTTTCCAACAGAAGCATCGATTTTTAAGCTTAAGTTTCAGATTTCTGTGTTTCATATGTAACTGTTAACGTATTTATAAAATAAATTAAAACAAAATTACAATTTTTGTGCTTAAAAACTCTTAGCTGTTTTTACAAGAAATTTGTTGCCTTGAATTATTACAATGGTTATAAGAAGAATATTCATTAGTAACGTTAAAAGAGAGAGGGGGGGGGGGCAAGAAAAAAAAAAGTACGGGAAATTTTAAAGTACAATTAAAGTTAAGTTAGAGTTTAAAAAAACCGATGCAAAAAAATCATACATTTTGCACTGAACATTAATGGTGAAAACGTATTACATAGCAATTAATAACGGCCCTAAACCAAAGAAAAAAAAGGGAAATTAATTTTTTTTTAATGATTGATAAACCAGATACAGCAATAATAGCTGTAAAAACATATATCCGTCAACTCAATTTTCTTAATCATAACATTTTTTTTCTTTTATGTTATAGACATTGAAATGTGTTTGTTTTGTGTAAAAAAAATAAACTTTGTTTTCAGACGCATACATACATAAATGTTAAATTTATTCAACTTGTTCAAAAAACAATGCACCCACCCCAAAGGAAAGATCCTTGTATTTAATACCTCAGACATTATTTTTGGCAAAAGAGTGAGCAAAGCAAATACGAATTTGATCATGATTATATTGTTTTATTGATGAGATTGATTAGCAATCTGAAATTTTGTGTCAATTTTTTCGTTATTGGTTACATTCTTAGCCTCTGTACCCCACTGAACAACTGATCTGTACAAATTGAGGATTAAAGAATCAATGCCAACTCCATTTATGGGAAACCGATATAACGATCGGTAACTCTGCTCAAATGAGATACTAAATATTTTTGCATCAAGTTGACTAAGTACTGTTATTGATGGAGCTCATATAGAGAATTTCCGATTCACAAAATGATGTTTTTTAAATCGGTTTCATATTACTATTACAAATAGAGTTAATGTATAATTCATCTAAAATATTCGGAAGAGAAAAAATAGAAGAAAGAAAAACTTGACTTCTGCGAGCTTTATTAAGCTAACTGCTTCTTGAATTTTATAATGAAAGCTCAAGTTCCACTTTTTTTGGGTAAATGGGATTTAATATTTTTCCTGAAATAAACCTCTCAAATTGCTTTTTGGTGCGTTTATTATAAAGAAAGAAGATTGCTTTCAAAAATTTACGCTATCGTAAACACGAAGAAAAAAATCTATCTATCGAATTTTCTGCTAGTTTTTGTTTTATTTTATTTTATGCTTCAAGCTGCTGTATATAGTTTTTGAATTGCGTTGTTATTTAATAGGATCTCAAGTATTTTAAGTAATCTAATACGAGATCGAGTTTTATTTCAGAGATAGTAGGCCATTTTTATTAGATTTTCATTTGAGTTTTTAAACTATATTATTGAAAACCGTTTTTAATATTCAAGCTTTTAAATATTATATAACTGAACAGGTATCCTAAGAATACCTCATTTATATTTAAATTGTTTGCTAGAATTGTGATAGAAAAAGTATTTGAAAAAAATTACGAACAAAGAAATTGACTACACATGTTAGGACGAAAACAGATTTCAGTTAATACATTTCACTTATGGATTTATAGATTTTCTCTACAAATTGCATCGCTGCATTCCAGTAGATTATCGCAACGCAATCTACATTTCTTGTGATATTGACAGTTTTCTTATAGTAGAAGCAAACCTCTTGGGATTGACCTTCAAATCTGTTTTGTATGTAAATAATACACAAAATATTGGTTAAAGCCCCAAAGAAGTTTCATCTACACATGGCCAAAATTGCTTTAAGCATCGCATGAATTATAAACTAACAAAAATGATAACTTAGCAAACACTTTTGTAATTATTCACAAAAAGAAATAAAAACCTGATTTTGTTAAATAATTATTGCTCATATTCACAATAGAGTCAAAAGTAACTCGCCGTTTGGATAGTAAAAATATCTTCCAACTCGACTTTAAGCAAAATTAATTATCTTATGGTAGGGTTCTTTACTTTGTCACAAGACTCATTCAAAGATAGCAATCCTTGAATCCTTGTTACTCTCAGGGACTCTCTAAGAGGAAGTATTATGGTAGAGAGAGTCAATCCCTTTTGGGATAATGAGAAAAGCTATGCGATGACCTGAGTAACTTTTGTCGTTGTTAAGTAACAAGTTTTCGCATTATCCCTCCGCGATACATTTCACTGCCATTGTAATTTCGTGAATTTTCACGACGTTTTTGGGACTTATGGGTGGTTTTTAAAGAAAATTGATAACTGGATAGAATAGTGTGTGTTTTTTCAGCAAATATATATTTACAAGTGAGTTAGCGACAATTTAACAAATTTAACAGTCACTCTTTCTAGAGTATTTTTGAGTCTCAAAAAATTCTCTGTTGAGAAAAAACAACTAGCGGAAACGCTCGTTTACCTTTTACTTGCAAAAATTAAGAAAAAGCATTATGATTATAAAAACAGAAAAGTCGAGATTCTTAAAACACAGCAGGTACAAAAATATTAACTGTTATGTTTTTATCAAACAGTTAGCTCATTGTTTAAAATTCGGCTTTCACGTCAGTTTCAGCTATATATTTGTATTTCTACACAAAGCTTACAGGTTTGCTCATGTACTCTGCTCAGTTTCCCCTCCCCCCATTTAGTACATAATACACAAATTCCAATCATTAACGACAAAATTGCTGCCCTTAGTCGGAAGTCAGTATAAATAAATAATCGAGCTAAAATCGCTGTGGAAATTCTTTCTATGTCTCCCTTCGCTTCGGTAATCGTCGACAATTTGGAGCAGAGTTAATACTTATTGGTCCCAAGGTAGAAAAATGAATCCCTCATGCCATAGATAACCACAGTATATATATTTTATTTTTGTTCTAACCAAAAATACAAAGAAAAAATACTGGCCGAAAATGAAAAAGGATACGTTAAACTGTGCATATTTTATTCCAAAAAAAGGGGGGGGGGGAGGGGATGAAAAAAAAAACACAAAAGAAAATTTAATTTTATTTACTTCTTACTACTGATATAACGCGAAAGTTTTTCTGTATAGATGTGTTTTACTCTTTTACGCAAAACCTACTGAAGGGATTTTATTGAAACTTTATAATAATATAGTTTATATATCAGAATAACACACAGGCTATAATTTATAAAAATATTGTGAGAACTGTCCAATATATATATATATATATATATATATATATATATATATAAACGAATAGTGTCAAGTAAGTAGGAACAAAACTCTGCGAAGTATAATGGCGTATGCGCTCCGCGCGTTTTTTTTTTTTTTTTTTCCCAACTGGGGAGCGGGACTCTCCTTTTGTATTTGAAATGCGAATTTTAACTAAAACCTGTTTTTCTACGTGGAACGGAATGATCAATTAATATTGTTGCGTATTTGAGTTAAATTATTTTTTGATCAGGGGACGGGATTTCTCTTTTGTTTTAGGTAGAATGTGTTATTTAATTGTGTTCTTTTTTCTCAGAGGAAAGAGGAGCGAGCGAGGTTTTCGTTTAAATGATTTCGTGAAAAAGATCGGATCGCTAAGAAGTTGGAGTTCGTTTCACTCGCTAATTGCTGGGTTTCGGTAACTTGGTCATTTGGCGAGATAGGTGATAAACAATGGTGTTGGCGGATTATTTGAGATTGCAAAACAATTGTTAATGTAGTTTAATGCTTTTATTTCTTTAGAGAAACATTTTCAATTTCAAAGGAACTTTTACGGTTATTTTCAATGGTGTATGCTCGAGGGGGGGGGGGGGGTGGAATTTTCACTTATTCAAGGGCATTCCTTTAAAATCTTAGCACGGATATCGTCGTGCGGGTACAGCTAGTTTTTAATAATTTATCATTTAAAAAAATTACTAATAAAACTTCATCATACAACAGATAAGATCTTTACTCTTACGCTCATGCTTCTTGAATACACTTTTTGTGCCTATTTCCATCAAGCAGATTAAAAGTGCAAGGTTTTTGAAGGGGAACGGGTGTTCTTCAGACGATTTTATTTATTAACTTGGGGAAAAAAGGGTTTTCAGGAGTCGAAATAGCTGATTCGTTTCGAAGTCGTATTTCTAATTTGAGAAATTTTAAGAACATAATTAAGTTTTTTGCTTTAAAACTTAGCTCAGACATTTATAACCCAATTCAATACAGTAACTAGGAAATCTTTTAGGTATAATCTTCTGTCCAAAAAAACCCCTGACCTGAATAAATTCATAAAAAATGTCAACTGATGTAAACAATTTTTGGCAACGTCAACTGATACTTTTTTGTATCAGTTGACGTTGACAAAAATTGTTTGACAAAAATTGTTGCCAAAAATCAAAGTACAAACTGATTTTTCTATCATCAGTCCCTTCTTGCTTACATTAACATTCTGATGTTTTTACACTTCGCGAACTCTCTCTTAACAAAATATTCTAAGAATCGGGAATCTACCAAAAGATCTCCTAAGAATCTCCTATTCTAAGAATTGGGATTTCTTAAAGAAAATAAATAAATTATAAATAAACAAAAACAACCACACTGAAAGTTGAAAAGTGTAATAATACACTAGACAACTATTGTTTACGTTCTAGTTCAAACATAAAAATTGCACCGGTGAGTCGGTTCTACGTTAGCCTAATTCCCAATTAGATCCAATTATGACGCTCAAAAGTAAGTAAGAGGAGTTTTCAAGTACAAAAATTTAATATGCTTTCTTTTACCAGTTTTAAAATAACTAAATAAATAACCGCACCACAGATTATAGGAAATACTCTTAAAAAACAATAAGGAATATTGCAAAGTTTTATACTCTTATAACTTTTCTCTACACCAAGTGACGGTAATTTTACATCAGTAAGACGTAATGAGAGAAAAACTGAAGAGAAAACGCTCATCGGCCAGTATAAATGACTTATAAAATAAAATTACCATTTCGAGAATACATTTAGAGATATATCGCTGTTGTTTACTTTTTAACTCGATTCCACATTTTGTAAAAGTTGCTTAACTAAAATTGAATAATAATAAGGCTCTTAAGCTCGTATTTCTTCTCATTTTGGTTTGAATTATGGAGTATGAACGAAAATTAAAACTTGAAATAAAAAGTTTATTCAAAGCGATCTAAATATGGAAATATTTTTTAACACAGTTTCTCTAAAATTTAGATTAAAAGCTTTATTTCGAATGATCTTTACAGTAAGCTAGTAAATTACCTCAGAAAAAGATATTATTAAATGAAAATATTTAGCCGTGTTTCCATTTCAGCTACTTTTTAAAAAAACATTCGAATGTATCTGCTTAAAAGCAATGTAATACTTATGTTAATGGATTTTTTCATGATTTAGATATGCGCTAAAAGTGTAAAGATGAATTTTGCTTGAAAGTTTTTTAAAACTATTGCATAAGCATGGAATATTTATGTTTGCTATTTTTATTTTTTATTTACTTACTTCGTCATTCAAAGTTTTTTTTTATAACTTTCTATTTGTTTAAGTAGTGAAATCCTCAGAAGATTAAATGAGCTTTTCATTCATTTTACAGTTAAGGCTTAAATAATTATTTAGTACGGTTTCACCAATCGATCAAAATAAACTTTAGCATTTGAACTTCAATTAAACTTAATTCTTGATCGCATTGAACAGATTTGAGACGAAACATAAATCAGCAGCTAAATCATTTACGCAGTAAGATAAATAAATACCTAGTAAAGTAAGAAATAACAATCTCAAATTGCAGATTACTGCAGACACGTGCTTCGGCGTTACAAGGAAAATATTACTTTTTCAATGCAAAAAGTAATATTTTCATCCATAAGCTCATTAATTTTTGCATTGAAAAAGGCCTTTCTTGTGTTTCGGCGTTACAAGAAAGGCCTTTTTCAATGCAAAAATTAATGAGCTTATGGATGAAAATATTACTTTTTGCATTGAAAAAGTAATATTTTCCTTGTAACGCCGAAACACGTGTCTGCAGTAATCTGCAATTTGTGTGTTTTGACGTTGTTATTTCTTACTTTATTTTTACGCAGTGTTATTTTAATGTTATATACGATTTAATCACTTGAAATGAAGTATTACGGATTTTTTCTCCTTGATCAAAGAATTAAGTAGTATATATCAATTATGAAATATTATATACAGGTAATTATTTCTTTTAATAATTACTTATTTTTTTTTCCTGAATTTGTGAATACTGGAACATAACAAAATGCGTTAGGTGCATAATTGATAGTCACATTTGTCTAATGTCACTTAGATGTTAAAAAAAGAAGGCTTATATTTCAAGAAAACCGTCAGCATACGAAATGAAGTCAAAAAATCAGTTGCATTGTCATGAAGAAAAAAAACTGGATTGAAATGTTGCATTTATTTATTTGTAAACAAAAAACTTCATACAAAAGCAACATTTTAACGTAATCACTTTCTATGTTTAAACATGCGTCAAAGCGTGCCAAAACTTTTCAAATTTGTCTGCGGAAAGTTACCTTTCAGCGTCCAAGAACTGTTATTGAAGTTTAGTAACCATCTCGTCCATTCAGTACAAATTTCACTGAATGCAAGATTCTCGCTAATATTCTCATGACCTTTTTCGTAAAAGATTTAGTTTGTTGAAAATTTCGTCTGCTCTTGATCTACGTCTATACTTAGCGTTTTGTCTTTTCCTTCCGTCTTCAACGTGAGGAAAAGGGAGATGAACGAAAGGAATGCGCTGTTGCGTGCTTTTTTGCGCAATGAATTATTCAAAATCTTTATGACGCATATCCCAGTGCACGTGGTTTCATTTCCCATGTCATCAGATTTAAGACGAAAGGGATAGGGGAAATGAATGAGCTTAGGTAAAGCACTAGCGTTGTCTTTTCAGAGATGCATTTAATTATGATACATCTTAGCGTATGCCGTCGAACAAGTACCCCATTTTGCAAAAGCTGTATGCGAACTTACATATTCATTATTACACTTAAGTAAAATGCCAATACGTTTTAGTGGAGCTTCACTTTTTGCCCACTACGAGAGAACCACCGCACGCACCAGTTTAGAGATCCACTGCAGTACTCAACAAGTATTCATGAGAGTTTAGCAATCAAACTAAAACTGCTGTGTCAAAGGCACTTGGTAAAATGCTACAGAGAGATGTCATTTAATTATGATACAACTTAGCGTATGCCGTCGAACAAGTACCCCATTTTGCAGTAGCTGTATGCGACCTTATATATTCATTATTGCACTTAAGTAAAATGCCAATGCTTTTTAGTGAAGCTTCACTTTTTGCCCACTACGAAAGAACCACCGCACGCTCTAGTTCAGAGATCCACTGCAGTAATCAACAAGTATTTATGAGAGTTTAGCAATCAGACTAAAACTGCCGCGTCGAAGACACTTGGTAAAATGCCGCAGAAAAATATCTGAAATGCTGCCCCCAATATTCAACAAAATACCCTAATACAACGAGGTTTTAATAAAGTTTGAGACCAACTTTTTGACTGATCTGGGTAATTAAGTAATCTGAATGCTTGTCTCTACTTATAAAATAAATGAGGTAATGTTCAGGCAAACCCAGAATCAATCACGGCTTACATTCTTTTTAAATAAAGGTTTGCATCAGAAATTTTCAAAATGAAATGTAAAGATTAAGACTAAAATACAATGAGAAATAAGTCTTGATTTTCACAAGTTGAATTTTCCACGTTGTAAAAAATGTAACACTTTATTGAACCTAAAGAAGTGAAGATAACCCGTGATATTGAACATTAAACGTTGGCTACGAAAATAGATAATAATAATTGTTGTATAACACCCTTTCGTCTTCTATTTTTCTTTCTTTTATTTCAGATGCGAGGTTAAAGAAAGGAATTGGTTTTGTTCCTGAAACAGTGATTTTACTAAACGCTATCTTAAATTCTTAACCTAGATTGAAAACAGTATACTGCCGTGTTAATCACAAAAGTCTCATCTGCACTTTTTATCAAAATGGAGTTAGTCACCAGTTGATTCTTTGTGACATATTGTAACTAATTTAATTGTTTTATGGTTATTTATGAATGGGAAATATTTTTTTTTAAATTCTGAAAAAGTTGTATTCGTATCAAATGCATGGATGCAGACATTTTTAAACGGCAATTTCTCATTTTGAACTCAGATGTAGATACGACTTTTGCGCTTAGCATGGCATTATACTCTACAGAAACAGAAAATCGAGGCACCAAGAAATAGTTGTTAGGAATGAAAAAAAAAAAAAATACACACGTTATATGAACAGAGACGAAAATACACATTTGCATAGTAAAATTTTAATTAGAAAGAGGTTATAATAAACGACTCCAAACAGCCAATTAAATTCTTAAAAATAGTAAACAGCCTGTAAAACCGTCAAACATTGCAAAATATTTAGATTAAAATAGTATCGTATCAACCAGTTAGTTTTAAAAAATGTCGCTTATGAAGAGAGAACAAATTAGCTGTCTTGGTCGATGTTTCTAAATTATTTATTTTTAATTAAATGCATTACTGTATAATAAGAGTACACATGTTTTAGAAAATCAACTCTAAATTTTGACACCAAGTTAAAATGTGTATTAAAATATGTACTTACATAATTACATATTCATAGCACATAGAACGAGTCAACTGCAAAATGAATAAAAACTAACGTCAGAAAAGTGATAAATGAGCTAACTATGGTAAATTTGCATTTTAGTGAACCAGGATTAATTCAAGCAGTTTTTTTTTTTTTTTTTGACTGGAAAACTCGACTTATACCAGGAGGTATCACTCTCCTTTTCTCCAATAGACGCATTACACGCGCATCTCGAGAGAAAGCAAACACATTTCGAAGCAGTAAATAGATGATAAATTCAATATCATTCTATAAATAGCAAAGTTATTAGCTGTTATGTATTATGATAGTAGAGGGTAATTAATTTAAAAGCTTTCTTACAAAAATTGTTTCCATTATCAATTTTTCTAATCAAATTGTTCTAATTATTGCATTACATTTTTAAGAATTATTCATTAAAATTTTGTAAATTTACCCTTTTTCTGGGTCCAAAATAATGAAATCTGTGCGCATGGTCTTCATTGAGAAGTCAGCGCATAAGCTTAAAATATCTTTCTAGTATAGAAAAACGTACTTTTAACAACATTAAAGAAAATCTCATATCAAGCAACTTCAATTTGGAAGAAAAAATCAGTTTAATTTTGAGACCTTGAAATCAAAGTTATGTCACAATAACGATAAGACCCTACTCGGTGGGTTTCTTGTTTCTACTAGTGGCTTTTATCGCAGTCGTAATTTGAATTCAAGATGTCAAAATTCAAATGGATGCCAGGAGCGGGATGCTGGGTACAGTTTTGCGTAAAAAAGGTTGCGTAAAGTCGAGAAGGGTCGTTTATAAATATTTCGATTCCGAGGCACATTGGCGCCTGCATTACAAGCATTCTCATGAATATAATAGCGAATACACTGATTGGGTAATGCTCCTGACATCACCAACAATGAAACTCGCACCACGACATGATAAGTTGATAATATTTTTCGGTAATGTTTGACATTCAGGGGAATGCTTTATTTTTACACGTCGAACGGGATCTGGTAACTTAGCTGCTTTACTGGTAAGACTCATTTTAAGAGAATGAAGAAACGAAAAAGAGGTCAACAATGAACGCTATCCACTGGAGTTAAGGGTAAGTTAGGGTTAACATTTCAACTATCAAAATATCACCAAACAGCTAACTGCTTCCTTCTAATGTAGAAGCAATTTTTACACACTTTTGCGACTCGCCTGGAGCTAGAGATGAGACTGCCACTTCTCTTTCTCTATGGAATTTTAAAGACTTTATGCCAAAAAAAAAAAAAAATATATTGGAAAAAAAGTTACATGTAACAGATAAATTTAAAACTGCTTTTTTTTAAAAAAAAGCGTGATAAGTTATAATTTTATTGATAAATTCAAATTTATCAAAACGACCACTTAGCCCAGTAAATTTAGGCCGAAAATAGGGTCTATGCGCCACAAATTTATAATTAGCTGAATTTTTCAGGATTAGTTCCTGAACATGTGTAGAGCAAATCCTAAAAAGTCCCCAAAGTTCTCATGTGAGCTTCTACCCAAAATGGCGGATCAAAGATGGCCGCCTAGTATTTTTTGTTTTCCTTATAACTCGGTTAAAAATGTAAATTTTTCAGTTCTGAAAAAAACTGTAGGTTCTAGAAGTAATATTGTTTACATACATAACCTAAAATAACCAATAAAAAAATTCTAAAATTTCTTTTGATACCAAAAATCGAAATTTCTGATTCGCCATTTTGGATAGAAGTTCACATAAGAACTTTGGGGACTTTTTAGGATTTACTCTACATGCTATGAGGAACTAATTCTGAAAATATTTCTTAATTATAAATTTGTGGTGCAAAAAATCCTAAATTCACTGGGATAACTGAAGAGCTTTGAAAAAAGGTAATAGGAATAAACGCTAAAAAATGTAAATAATATATTCATTTGATCTAGTCTTTCTTCCGCACGAAATTTTATACAACATTAAAGAGAAATCGTTTTAGCAAGTAGAGTCCGCGTACATGATCTCATAAGTTACACTTGCATAATAAACACAAAGCAATTAGCTTTTTGTGTCGTGCTGCAATAATGTCTAAAAGCGTTATCGCGTGCTGAATATTTAGCTGTAATAGACTTTCGTGATGCCATTTGAAAAGATTTAACAAAGATAGCTTTTTGGAAGGCCACTCCTTTGACTCCTGGGAATTTCCTTTAAGCCACTGGCGCACGCATGCTGTTGCTTGGCTGCTGATTGAGTGGGTAACTTTTCTTGCGGAATCCCAGCAGTTATTTCATGGAAAAATAGCTATATCCTTTGGAAAACGCTGCTTGTATTAATGGAGATGTAAATAAAAGTCTCTCGAAATTATTACCGTTATTTATTGTTCGTATAAATAGGTATTTTAATAGGTATGAATATGACTGCTATGAGCTGTGTTATGAGTCTTTTTTTTTTGTGCAATTCATGAATTTATAGTGACTAAAAAGGAATTCAAGATGTAGTATTGAAATAAGAACGATATGGTTTCATTAAATCGAGAAGTTATAAGCAATTGGGGCGGTACATCCTCAGTAATATAACCATAAATTCATGTTTTATCATCAACATGCTTGATTTCATTTTTAATCTTAATTATGTCTGAATATAATGTGAATAAATATAAATCGTACGGGAACTTTCAGTACTGAAGAATCGCGGTGTTTTGAAGATTTTGGAAACAATTTCTTAGAGCGTGAAAGTTTTTTCGGGCAGAGAACGCGTCGAAAACTGAAAACAAAAAGGGGGTACCTATTCTAAAAAGTGGAGGACGATGAGCGAAAATGGTAGTCATATCTGTATTCAGGGGTTCTATTTTATTAGAGTTAACAATACTACTAACTTAAGTATGACTGCTATGAGCTGTGTTATGAGTTGTTTTTTTTTTTCGCAATTTATGAATTCATAGTGACTAAAAAGGAATTCGTCAAGATGTAGTTTGGAAATAAGAATGATGTGGTTCCATTATATCGAGAAGTGATAAGCAACTGGGGCGGTACATCCTCAGTAATATAACCAGGCATTCATGTTTTATTATCAACCATACTTGATTTCACTTTTAATCTTACTTATGTCTGTGAATGTAATGTGAATAAATATAAATCGTACGGGAATTTTCAGTACTAAAGATTCGCGGTGTTTTGAAGATTTTGGAAAAATTTTTTTAGAGCGTAAAAGTTTTTTTTCGGGCAGAGAACCTGTCGAAAACTGAAAACAAAAAGGGGGCACCATTTCCAAAAAGTGGAGGATGATGAGCGAAAATGGTAGTCATATTTGTATTCAGGGGTTCTATTTTATAAGAGTTAACAAGGATGGTGTCAGAAGAAATATGAAGAGTTTTATTAGCCGCGTAGTGTTATTTCTCTACTAAAAATACCGTCGGAACTGCATGAAAAAAAAAATGGATTTAAAGTTACAAGTTCACCTAGATTCTTTGCATACCATTCATTTGATGAAAGACATTCTTTCTTGAAAGAAAATAATCAACTCAAAAAAAATAAATAAATAAATAAATAAAGTTTCATAGGTAACAAAATGTTGTCTGCTTTTGCTGTGTTAGTAATTGTACATGCAGCAAATATATTTTTTTTAAATTGCTGTATAAACTATTACTATAAAAAGCTATTCAAACTTTTGTTTTGTTTACCACAAAATAATAATTATTTTTCTGGGATTTGATGTATTCAAGCATTAAAAGAAACTTAAAATTAAAAAAATATATATGTAGATATTTTATCGTCTGTTTTTTTTTTCGTTTTACGTGTATTCGTACTGCAGAGCAATAGGAAAAAAATATAATAATTTTTAAGAATGGGTAGATCATTGCGAAAATTTCATGCAAAGGAAAATTTGTATTACGTCAGAGCGTAAAACCCTTTTTTTTTTATTTTAATTTTGCCCTAGCGCGGAAAAGTGGATAACTATTGGTTACGTTACGTGTGCAAAGTTTTAAAAAAGAAACCTTTTCAAAGTGAATTTTGGGTCATTTCACGGCATATCAGCCAAAAATATTTTTTTTCTCCACTGTACAATCTCTAATTCTCAGAAACGTTTCAGAAACCTTGTTTTACGACATGTTAAATCAACTTTTATTTTTAAAAACAATCTATCATTCATAATTAATGAGTAATTATGTTTTAAAACTCGTGGAAAGAACTCTTTTTACTTGCGAGCACTACGTTAAAAAGATGGAAACTAAAGAGTTGTGGAATAGCTTAAAATAAGGTCAAATGTGTGATATTTAATTTAATGTGTGACTTGAATTCTTTCTGTGAAAAATAAATTTCATAAATCATTATAATTTTAAATATTTTAGACTTTTATGATAATTTTGAAAAATATATCATTTTTGATGTGTTTTAATGAATAACATCTAAAACTCTTTACCATTAAAAATACCATTAAAAAACAACAGGTGGCAGTAAAATTTCATTTTTTGCTTTTTTTTTTCTCAACCACACGGAAGCTTTTTTTTTTTTTTTTTTTTTGTAAAAACTCGCTTACTTGGTTTTCGCTACAAAAAGAAAAAAAAAAAAAAACGCCTAATTTCAACATCTCTCGATTGTTAGTATTGAATCCAAAACGCTTTTCTTCTCAAAAACTCATTTCTTAAAACACTATTTGTCGTACATTTTAACAATAAAATATAATATTTTAACTGAAATATATTTTTATGACTAAAACGAGATGCTTCGTTCATGTACATCCTGTGGATAATACAAAAATTGCGCAGTAATATATAAAAATAGTCAGAACGAAGTTAAAGAAAAAAAAACTTCTCCGCTCTAGCCCTGTGTGTAATTTCTCTTCTTATGTCGTAAATCTTTCTTGTGCTATCTGTATCGTTGTATGAAGACATAATTTCGTTTATTTACTCTTTTATTTGTTTTGAAGCATATGATTCTTAACATTTTCATTAAAGAGAATGTTCCAAAGGAATGATTATTAACAGATCAGTTTTAGTATTTTTTTTATAATTTCTTATTCAATCAATCTGAAGAATTATATCCATCAGCCACCAGAATAGTAATTGCAATAAAAGGGAATAAATGTTAAGGCTTGTTGTTTAGACCCATGACCTTGGGATTCTTATGAGTTCAATCTTGGGTTTCGTAAAAAAATCTCACTGGCAGCTCAGACCAAAACTAAATACCAAAGTTGAGCAGAGGATAAACCTGATATTTGACTTCAGCTATCAAAAATTGAACTAAATATTTTAAAATTGTGTTAAATAAAACAACCTTACTTTTTACATTAAAACAAGCTTTAATGCTGGATGTTAGTTTTTTTTTAATTTATTAATTTTTGTCTATTGAGTTTTTTTTTTTTGTACTCCAAAATTTTTAAATAAAGTTAAGCATTGTTGATTACCTACCTAACCTTTTTTTTAAAACTACTGATGTCCCCCTATAATTAGTGACAATTAATTTAATTAACATCATTTAATTACAAACTACATGTCTTTATTCACTTGAATGACAGGAGTCCGCCCTGAATATTGGTTCCTTCAAGGGGTCCGTTGGCTATAAAAATTGGGGAGCTGCGCAAAAGTCTATGCAACGAGAATCGGCGTGTCAAGGCCAAAAAACTTTCCCTATCTCAAGTCTTTTCACCCTCTCGTTCTCGTGGTTACGGCACCATGAACTTGTCCTGACGTTGCTTCTGTAATCGTTATGTATTGCAGAACAGAGTTAACCGAGAAATCAAAATTCATTTCTCGAAAGACTAAACAATCACTGTATAAACAAGCTAATATAGGGCCATTCCACCGTCACGTTAGGGACAAAAAGTCGCTTAAATTTCATTAACATTTTTTCATGTGTCTTAATATTTTAATCACACAGAGGTAAGCAATTATTTTAATCTTTACATTTGATACAACGACACTCCTGATACTGTTGTATTTTTATTGAGCAGTTTTGTTATTTAAAATTTATTATTTTTTTTGCTGGACATCCAAAGTCAACCTCTTGTAACTTGCTTATGAATTAGATAATATTTTTGCTCTATTAATATGTTATTGGTAAAATAATTAGTAGATTTCAAGAGCAAAAGTTCCAATGTAAAGGAAAGATATCTCATTAAATGAGAAAGGATAGTTTAAACAAATGAAAAATAAATATGCATTAGGCTATTCCACAAAAAAGTCGTCCACTTTGTCCTGCATGTGACGGTTCATATATTTCAGTAAAAAGCAATTACTTAAAAAAGTAATTACGAAATCTTTTGCTTAAGGTATCACACATTCGTTTGTAATTTGTTAAGCAAAAAGGTTTTTAGCATTATCCTTATAAATTATCGTTTTTAAAGAAATGTATGAGGCGCCACGTGCTTGACAAAATTACCGTTTTCCGTGGAATGGCTTTATATGGAGAATTTATATGGAAAGAGCACAGGTACTCTCTTGAGCACAGGTACCCTCGTATAACACGGTTAATTCGTTTCGTGTAATATCGAAACCGTGTTATATGAGACATTTCTATAAATCCTTTTATTACTTATTTTTTATCGTAATTAATCATGTACATATCATAATTCATGCGAATGTTTACCGTGTTGTATCGAAACTATGTTCCGTGTTATATCGAAACCGTGCTATACGAAACCTTGAAATAATGTAAATCAAGGAATGTGTACCGTGTAATATCGAAACCAAGTCATAAGGTACAAATTTTATAATTGCTGAAATTTCGGCTCGATAGAATATACAAAGGAAAACTGGCTACCAGAACATGCAAAGACCCACTGAATTAAAAATAAGAGTTGCTATAAACAAAAAAACTTAATTATTTTACATACCTCAAATTAAAACGGTTATGCACAACAAGAAAAATCTTTATCAACTCTCTTTACTAAGAACAAAACGCATTGAATAAGAAAAAAAATCTGAGCTTCACTATAGCAATAAAGTTCGTCTGAGCAACAACAATAAAACAAAATGTGAAATAAAATAAATAGCAATATTCTCTTTATTTTATTTCATATTTTGTTTCGACTACATATTTTATTTATCGTTTGCCAAATTAAGCTTATGTTTAATCCTAATGTTATTTTCTTACTAGCCTGCGTGTCCGGCGTTGCACGGGCTACTTAAAAAATGAAAGAGATGTCCAATTGATGTTTTTGTATTACTCTGACATCAGTTTCTAAAGCGCTAAGAAGTAAATAAATACGCGTAATGCAAGGTTTGTAAAACACCAGTAGAGCATATTTTTGTCAAAATTCTCTTTAACGTTAATCATAGTTATCAATGATACAAGTTATGAGTATTTTCAATTAGCACAAAAGAAGAAAATATATGCATTATCAACTATAATCTCTGGTCACTTTAAACTGAATTAAATCTGATAGACTATATCTGAAATATTTATGTACAATTACGATCATCTTTTTACATAAAATGACACACACATTTTGATTGATTATGTGAAACTAAAGCGCCAAGACTAAATAAATACCAATAAGCATTAATTAAATACCAAGTCATCAGATTCCAAGATAGCTTCAGTTAAAATCCTTAAAAACAATTTTTTTGTTCAACTCTGTTTCACTTAAAGAAATCCAAACAATCTTAATTTAACGTATTCTTTTAACGATACAAACTGTATTTCAAAAATAGAAACAGGAAAGAAAAAGAAAGTTATTGCAATTAGAAAACTCACCCATGTAACGGGAAAAAGTTCAACAAAATAAACATAAATAGTCGCACATCCTAAATGTATCAAAATATGAGGCCGGTGAATGATAAACTTACAATACAATCAATAAACATAGCTAAAGAAACAACTTTTATATGAGGAAAAGAGTTAAGAACGTTGAATGTAAAAAATAAAAAAAGGACAGACGATAAAATAAAGGCTATATCCGAATAGAGCAACCAATTTCAAACTAATTTGAAATGAAATTCTGGATGGAAACGTTGTTTTAAGATTTGGACAGCAGTCAAAAAAATCTCTTTTAAAACAATTATTAGAATTTTATTTGCTCATACGCAAAATGGCAACAGGAAAGAAATAAAAATTCCTGAATAACGTTATGTTAATTAACGTTTTAATTAATATCTCCGCTAATTAAAGTCGTACAATTACGAGATTGGTTCTATTGTTTTCTTTGGAAAATTTCGAATTGATCGGTATCTCGTTCGACTCTCGATTCGCAGCGGTTCTCGAGGAGATCGATCTTCAGACAGACAGACAGACGGATGCGAACAGATTTTAATATTATAGTGGATAATGCATTGGAAACAAAATAATATTCATCTTTTTGCTTTTAGAACACTGATGAGGAAAATAAAGTATGAATTTAAAAGTTCGTGTTATACGGGGAAAGAGCCGAAGACAGACAATTTTTCGTTAAAGTTCATAAAAACAAAATTAAACACATTTTACAGTGAGTATCATAAATTTTTAACAGTGTATTGAACAAAGACAAAATTCCTTCTTTTAAAATTTGTGTTGCAACAAAACCGAACAGTGTTTAAAATAAATTTTTGTACCGTGTCATATCGAAACCGTGTTATAATTCGCAAATTTGGTACCGTGTCATGTCGAAACCTCGTTGTGGAAGTACCGTGTTATACGAGGGATGCCAGTACATACTTCTCGTTTTCATATGTTCTTTGAAAGAATACGTACATTTTTGTGCTTCTATACTGATCTACTGCTAATAATACTTAGTATAGTACTATTATTAGTAGTACCAGAACTACCGATGCTACAACTAATTTGTTTCTGTCAAATATTGCAGTGTTTTAAAATTAGAGCTTTCTCACTGAGTCAAAGAAGGGATCAGATCAGGGCTGTGCAATCATTTTAAAACACCCATTTTAAAGTGTGCTACAATAAAACAGAAAGAGATAAGGAAAAAAAAGTAAAGGGAGGATTTCGTGTAAAGGAGTCGTGGTGGGGAAATACCCTTTTAAGTTGCTCGTTTCCAGTGCGCAACGTTGATATAAACAACTTAGAAGTTTAAAAATAGTGAAGGACTCGGAAGTACTCGATAATTCATAAACAGTCAAACAAGACAGAATCGTTTTCTAATCTACTCCGATGGCTCTAACGAAACAACCAACAAAATAATCACTAGCTTATTTAAGAAACGTACAACAGAGTCTTGCTCACGATTGTTCGCCGGCTTAATGTTTTCAACAAGTTCAAATGCTTATGATTTGAACTTCTTTTTAAGTCAGCCTAAAATTTATACAAATGTTTTTGTCGTTTTATAATAAATTTGTTACCTTTGTTTGTACAGCAACTGTTCTTAATGGCTTAAACTTGCGTTCTAGTAAAGCTAATAATTACGTTCATGTATTCTACACTGATCAAATGATAGTTATTATAATATATCCATTATCCAGTCTACTCGACATTCCTCAGACTTGGTAACGTAAATGTATGTCCACATTTCACCGAAATGGTGAGTGATACTGGACTACGTTAATGCTGTTAATATTAATCTTGAGTTTACCCAACAGGAACCAATAGGTTGTTAGCTGTTATAACTCCCGCGATGAAGGGAAAAACCTTGTAACGAGAGGGGTTGTTTTTGCTTTGACAGTACAGAACTTCGAGTTTATGAATGACGTTTCGTCTTAAAGCCTCGTGTTGCTTTTGATTGGAGGGTAATAGTAAGTGATTGAAAGTAAGGGCAAATGTTCTTAGTGTTCAATGTGGTGCTGAAAAGATAAGCTAAAAAAATTTCAAACAAACTTTCAGTTTTGAGAAAAGATTAAAAGCATCAAGGGAATCGTGAAAGTAAAATAATGGAACCACCACATTGAAACCAAGTAGTAAAATTGATTAAAAATTCTTAAAACCATCTGTGACAGAAACGAAATATAAATAAACAGTTTACAGCGTCTTCTAGTATAGTATCGTTTTTTTTTCTTGTGTTGCTGTAGCTCGATTTTGTCAATGTAAACTTTGGGTATGAAATATGGTTTTTTTGTAATAATAGCTCTCGATAATTCGAAGATATATTTGAGATCATGTATTTTTAGTCGTGATTCAGGAAAACAGAGTTCACGACCATTTAAAGCCTATTTTAATAAATGCCTTTTAGAAAAGCTTCAAGAATAAAGGTATAGAATGCATTTAAAAAAACTTCAAAAGTACTAAAAAAAGATATTCATCTACAGCATTTTATATA
The DNA here is from genome assembly GCF_026930045.1 of Uloborus diversus. Lineage (NCBI taxonomy): Eukaryota > Metazoa > Arthropoda > Arachnida > Araneae > Uloboridae > Uloborus > Uloborus diversus. Next base: position 206,229,420 of record NC_072733.1, read on the forward strand.
TTTTTTTTTAGAAAACTAAACATTCAAAGTGACTAGGCAAAAAGTTTATGTAAAAGTTTTACCAAGACGGTTTTACAATTCAACTCGCAGAAACAGATTGTCTGGGTGTTGTCTTACCCAGTAAACATTGATTTTTTTCAGTTGTTTCCAGTTCTAGTATGCATCTAGAAGAATAATATTTTTATCTGTCAACAAATAGCATGCTTTTTGAAATAGAATTTATTTCGCTTTCCATGAAACATGATATTAGCAGGTTTTAAGTTGCAATACAGATTTACTTTTGAATCATTTAAACTAAATCTCTCTATAACTGAGTACTTTATGAAATGTTTACCCTTACTTTGAAGAGGAACAGGTAGGTCCTAAAAATGATGCTGAACGTAGTTGTAGGCGAAATACTTCTAGTTATTCAATTTAAGTTTTGAAACATCAATTTCAGTTAAAGCAATGCATAAGGACTTGAAATATTTTTATGAAGATCGCTTAAAGATTTGCTCGTTTACGAGAACTAAACCAATATTATATTAACTATTATTCAAATAATTTCCCGATATTTTTAGATAAGAAAAATGTGACAAAGTAACCTAATATGAAAGTTCTTCATGATTTACACACTTATATATTTCATACATACAGTCGACATCTACGGAGAAAATCGAAACTAGTGACATACGAGTCGATGATCTGTAGTGTCGAGAAAAAGTAATCTGAACTGCGGTTTAGAATGTTATATGTACTTGCTTATTTTTCAGTTCAGATTTTTTTTCACAATATTACACCGCTCGTATAGGTTCAGAATTATTACTTTATAAGCTATAATGTCTTATGTGTTAACGTTAAGAATGTATTTGATTTCACCTATAATTCATGCATGTGATTAAGAATGAAAATTAAGTTGGAAAAACGAACAATACGAGTAAAAGTACGATATCGAGCAGAATATGCAATATAGGGAGTTGTAAGTTTCTTTTTCTTAGAAAACCAAGAGTGGTAAAATGAAAGATGAACCGAAAATGGTGCTGTGAATGTTATTTGCGCACGGTGATCTTCCAATAATAGGGGGGAGGGTTGCCAAAAATGAAAAATGCCTCAAATAAGTTCATACAGACTCGATAAAAGTCGAAAAAAGAGAGTAATATTTCTTGAAAGAGTATACAATTGATTTGTGAAATTCAAACTTTTGTTTTATATAGTTTTTTCCCGATACCCCTAATAAGAAGCAATCCGTACACACAATAATTTTCCAGTTTTTTTTCTAAATTAAAATTCGAATCAAAAGTTTTTGTTTTAAGCTTTTTCCCTAATATGATCCCAATCCTACATTCTGGAATTTTTTTTTCGCTTTTTTTTTTGCAATTGTTTCTCAATCAGGATAGTTGTGTGTGACGAAAACAAAAAATACCACATATTCGGTGTTTTTACCTTGCGAGTTGAGAAAGGTATGCCACATAAAATATATAGCTCTTCAAGTTCTGAAATATTGCTCAGATAAAACTTGTGCAAGAGAGCTCATCCCCATTTCTTTTAAATTTTGAAATGTCCTCTCCATTATAAAATAGCCGCAAGAGATATTTGTTGTCCAATTTCTTATTAATGGAATAAGAAGCTATTTTATTTCCTGTTCCAACAATGATTGGAGAAAAAACACTTCCCTTAACTCTGATTTAAATAAAAAAGGACTTAAAAAGACTTTAAAAAATATGTAACTAGGGTAAATACGGTCAAAAATACTTCTCATACAGCTCTCCCTCATTGTTGTCCTCCACCCTTCTCCCCCTCAATGCCTCCTTTCAAACTACTGTTTAATCTCAGAAGCTGATGTTTTTTTCTGCATTTCATATCGAGTTACTCGTAACCTAAAAAATATACCCTTTAGTGCAGAACTGTCATTAGTATTTTTACTTTTGTTGAAAATGATTTATGTATAACATTTTTTTTTTTTTTTTTTGTGTCTTTTGATTTAGGTTGCATGGCAGTAAGGTTTGCCTACCTCGGTGTTCCTGGCTTTGTTCTTAAAGGTGAACGTGTGTGGCTTGATTGCGCTTACGACCTAGAACAGGATGAGTTGTATTCCGTAAAATGGTACAAAGACAACGTAGAGTTCTACAGATACTTGCCTAGTGATACTCCTTCAGCGCAAATGTATAAGCTCGATGGAGTATTTTTAGACGTAAGTTTGCTTCGAATCATTAGCATTTCAAAGATATTAACGATTTCTTTTCTAATTATGTATTCTTCAAAAGTTGAAATATTCTGAAGAGTATCAAGATATGATAGCACAATTCTGAATTTTAGCCGGCTTGTTTTTGTGATCCTATAATTTAAAATTACCAATACAAAAACGATTTTTTTTGTTATACATAATCGCATTTTAATTATGCTGCGCGTTAAAAAGAACCCTTCAAAATATTTCCGATATCATTTCTGCATATTTTTCTGTAAAATGACCTTTGAATCCAAATCTTATCACCGTTCCCACCAACCTTTAGCGTTCCACTTTTTGGAAATGGTGCCCTACATTTTTTTCAGCGTTCGACAGTTTCGTAGTTATTATGTTTATTAAGAGGAGAAGTGATTATCACAAAAACCAAACGAATTCTTCTGAGGAGGTTCAAAGTTCAAAAGCATGAACATTTGAAGCAAGTTGGGAGACTCATGGGGGAATTCCCCTCTAAGAAATAAAAAAAAAATCATCGAAACCGAGCTTCTTTTGCTAGGGGTTACAATTTTCCATTTATCTTTCAGAGTAAAGTCCGAGTATCCGACTCACTCTAATGAGCTTTACGTATGAAAAAAATTATCCGTTGTAAAAAAATAAATAAATAAAATATTGGAAACATAAAATGCTAGCATGTTGCATAGTCATAATGACATTGCAGATCTGCAGTACAGAACCTTCCCTTATTATTCAACTTGCATTCAGATAAAATTAAGATTAAAAACTAATTTAAGTATATGCTTATACTATAGGATTAATGTATATTTGTATTTCTGGGAATGCACCGCGCTCTTTGCTTTTCATTATATCAAGAAATGTAAACGATGAGGGCTGGGCCTCCCCAGAAATATAAATATGTACATTAATGCCACGTTATAAGCCCTACCTGAGTTCATTTTTAAACTTAATTATATCTGTGAATGTTACTTGAAAAATACGGGAAGGTTCTTCACTAAATATCTGCAATACGGTTCTGACTATGCAACATGCGATGCTTCCAATATTTAATTTTTTTTTTTTTTTACAACGGGAATTTTTTTTCCTGACATACGGCTCATAAGAATGGGTCCGATTTTCTTGTTTTGCGCAGAAATTTAAGCAGAAAAATTGCAAAACAAATCATTAGCAAAAAAAAAAAAAAATCAGTTTTGATAAGTTTTTAAATATTTTAGGGGGAATATCCTATGAGCCTCCCAACTTGAACCAAATGTTCATGCTTTTGAAATTTGCAGCTCTGTAGCACCTCAGAAGAATATTAATGGTTTTTGTAATTCTCCTTTCCCCTCCTAATAAAATAGTGGCTATGAAACTTTCAAAAAATAAAATAATAATAAACAAAAAGGTAGGGAAGAGGGGAGAGGAGGAGTCAACTGCAAATAGTGGGAAGCTATGCAGGAAAACGACGGTCATACTTGGATCTAGAGGATCATTTTGCATTAGAATTACCAAAACTTGTTTCAGAAGCTTTCGGAAGTTTTTTTTTCAGTTGTTTTGCAGACCTATAAAGAATTATGTTAGTCAAAAACATTTTCCTTTTTGTGTGTGTGTGTAATATGTATATAATTTGTGAGACTATTACATATCACACACTGGCTACAGAATGAAGACAACTCAAATTTTAAGTTTGGATGCTATGGTAATACTTTGAATTCGTAAAAATGTAATTCCGTTCTTAAAACACTAAGGGCCAAAACGGAGATATAAATGTTAGGAATAATACTTATTAATTACTTTGATAATGCAATACCAAACCATGAGGTACTTATTCGTAGAAAAGTGGGAATCGGCAAAGTTTCAGTATTAATCACTCCTTTTTCTCGGGTTCAATATAGACCATGAATTAGTAGTATTTATTTCCGAAAGTTTGTTCTACTGTTTTTAATTTTCAGTGGACTCTGCCGGCAAGAAGTTTGTTTTAGAAAAAACACAAAACTGTAGTAATTGATGTTTCTATCTGTTTTGAAATTATTTGGCAAAAGAAGGTCCGAGAACGCAAAATGTTATGATCATTGGTTTAAAAAAATACTACTAAAACAGTTTTGTTTGGTATAAGATATTTCACGAAACTTTTCTTCAACTTAGCACCGGAAGCAAGTTGGTTTAAAAAGTGATAGTTAAAATATCGTCAAAACATTTAATGAAAGTACATACTTTTGAAGACCAGAGTATTAGAACACACATAAATGTATGTTTTTCTTTGAAACAAAAAATTAAAAAAAAAAAAAAAAACACTCAGTGAGAAGAAAATAAGAAAGATGATTTGTAACGAGATATATTACGTCAACATTTTCCAAAATTGCTTGCATGCTTGATTTATTCTGCATTAAATAAGCTGCCTTAAAATTCAAAAGTGGTTTTAAAAGTACGGTTTTCATGATTTGAAGTTTTCTGTTTTAGATTTCCTTTGCATTTAGCAGATTATAAATACTTCCATTTACGGCTTCTTTTAAATTATAAACGTTAATGTTGTACAACACTTTTTTTACTTTCACCAATAATCATTGAAGTCAAGCTTTTAAGTAATCTTATAATCAAGTATTCTGTATCATTACCAATTCAAAAACACGAGCAACATACTTTTTACGATTTAAAACTGTCTTCAGTTATTGCTGCAATTGCTGCTTTGTTTCGTTTCAGACTTACTTAATACAAAATATTTTTTTCGATTGACAAAAACCAGTGCGGTGCTGCATACTTATTAAAAAATGACTTTTTTTTTTATAAACAGTTCTATGATCAAGTACTCTGTATCATAACCAATTCAAAAACACGAACAACATACTTTTTACGATTTCAAACTGTCTTCAGTTATTGCTGCAATTGCTGCTTTGTTTCGTTTCAGACTTACTTAATACAAAATATTTTTTTCGATTGACAAAAACCAGTGCGGTGCTGCATACTTATTAAAAAATGACTTTTTTTTATAAACAGTTCTATGATCAAGTACTCTGTATCATAACCAATTCAAAAACACGAACAACATACTTTTTACGATTTCAAACTGTCTTCAATTATTGCTGCTATTGCTGCATTGTTTCTTTTCAGACTTACTTAATACAAAATATTTTTTTTCGATTGACAAAAACCAGTGCGGTGCTGCATACTTATTAAAAAATGGCATTTTTTATATATAAACAGTTTTTATATATAAACAATCAAGTATTTTGCACCACACACAATTCACGAAGTGCAAGCGGGATCTCTATATTTTTTAAATGTGTCCCAAAACCCACTTTTCACGAACGTCAGCAGTGATTTAATGCCTTAAGACATAAATATAGGCTCCATTCGTAACAATCCCGATTTGATATTGGTGTCAAGCTCGGAACCAAGGAATTACAAATTCCAAAAAAAGATTATATAAATCGACCTCTTTCCTCATAATCTTGTCGAAAGTAATAGAAAACATATTCGCTTTTGTCTAACGAGGCAAAAAAATGTCTATTTATTCTTCAAATGTCATGTGAAGTACGGAAAAAGAGCTCGATTTGAGTTTTTTTTTTCTTTTTAAAATCTGCGATACCAAATCGATTTCGGAAATGCACGAATAGATGTCTGACGGCTCCGAATACAGAGGAACATTGCGTGACGAGAAATCATATCTTGGAAATTATTCAAGTCTCATTATTATCTTCGAAAATGAATACAGGCTGTTATTGCGCTGGATTAGACCAGGAGACAATCAGCCAAAGCGAATAATGTTTCGTACGCAGATGGATGGAAAACTTTTTTCGACATTCATCTAAGTATACCTCTTAAATGAACATGTGAACCAGTTATCTGTTAATAGTGGGAAATGGATTACATTTTAGGCTGCCTGGACTTTAATGGCATGTTAAGCTAAAAGACAAGTTTCAAATTTTTTGAGAATTTTTGCACGATGGTAGCTCGGTTCCAAGTATGCTGTTGAATCTCTTATAATCTGAACATTTAGTGTATGCGTTGAGAGCGCATTAACTGCTCAATTTTAATATTCATTCGTCTCTACACTTTCTCTGTTAAAATAATGTCCGAGAGCAAAATATACGTACAATGCAGTTTATTATAATGAATTCATTACACAGAACAGCACGATTTATTTTATGGCGACTTTTGTCTTCTTACATGAATGAATTCTTGATGAGCTTACATTATGTTTGAAAACCCGTTTCTAAAAAGGAACTATCAGAATGCCCTAATATAGCATCCTCATATATATAATAGCAAATTCACTGATCGAGTAACGCTTCTGACGTCACCAACAATGAAACTCGCGCCACAGCATGATAATTTGATAATATTTTTTGGTAATGTTTGGCATGCAGGGAAATGCCTTATTTTGACAAGGCTGAACTGGATCCGATAACTTAACTGTTTTACTGGTAAGACTGTCATTTTAGGAGAATGAAGAAACGAAAAAGTGGTCAACAATGAACGCTACCTACTGGAGTTTAGGGTTAATCCACTGGAGTTAGTGTTAAAATTTCAACTATCAAAATATCACCAAATAGGCAATTGCTTCGTTCAAAGGTAGAGGCAATTTTCAACCGTCATGCCTAGATGAGCGATTTTCTAGTTTATTATATTTTCCTGCCAAACATAATGTTATCACGCTTAACAATGCAATACAAAATACTGTATTTGTTATATTATCTGAGCACAGGTTTAATTCAAATATTTCGTATAAAGAAATACGAGTTTTAAAAAAGTGAAGTACGGTTGATATCAAGTGTTACTTTGGGAAGATTAAGAAGTTATAGCATCAAATTAAAATTAGATAATCAAAATTGTAAAAAAAAAAAAAAAAAAAAAATGTTTCGGTTAGTTTCTTGTTCTCCAAAAGTGAACTTAATAAAATAAGGAATAAATTATCGGTTAATGTTATGAAATTCAAAAAAGGAAAAATACATCAATGTTTTTCTTCAGCTGCCTGAGCTGCGGTTATACTACTTCAATAAATTGTACAAAGGGTTTGATCCCCCCGCTCCTCGCAAATCAAGTTTTAATGAGATGTAACCTACGCCGTTCCACTTAGTAACTTTATCGAATCAAATAGGAATTAAGATTTAAAAATGTAAGACTCTTTGAACTAACGAATCACTTTTTATGCACAATTGACTTTACTTAAACGGAGTACCAGTTTTAGATTAAAGCATCAAGATAAAGAAAAAAAAAAATTTTTTTTTTTTGGTCTCTGAATGTTCTTCAAGTGACTAATCTAAAACAAACACATAAAAGGTAAAAAGACGTTCGTTTAACAAACGCTGCTTTTACATGTAATGAGAAAAATGAAGAAAAAGAAAATTCATCAAAGAACTAACCGACTAAAAATATACAATTAGAAAAAGGTTCTGACTGTCTGAAAATTCATTTTTCTTTTTCTTCTTCAAAGATTCAAATTTAATTTCTCCATCATTTCTTTCTCCGGTGTTTCGTGCAAAAGACACGTGGTAAAATTCTGTATTGTGGAAGTCTGAAATGAGCAAATAGTGTTGCACGTGTAGTATTTTGTTTGTTGTTTACTTTGTGATGATATTTAGGTTGGACTACTCTAAGGCTAATGAATTGTTAACGGCTAAAAGATTTACACAACTAAGGAAAATTAATTTTTCTAAAAGACAGAGGCGAGGTGTACTTTAAACGTAGTCTTTTTATTCTTAATAGTAGTCGGGAAACTCGCTATTAAATCAAATAAAGTCTGAAAGGTTTTTGTGTGGAACACATTTTTTGCTAATGAACGTTTTTATTTTACAAAAAAAAAAAAAAAAAAGACTTGAAACTTTCAATAAAGGATTCATGTTTAAAGGGAATATCTCAACAATTTACGTTCAATTTCAAATGTTATAAATTTTTACCGTCGCAGATAAAAATTTTAACAAGTTCAAAATTTGACACGGCGACGGAATATCACACAAAATTCTACTGGAAATTGCTATTTCTCATACACAGGACAGAGCTAAGCAGAAATAATGCCATCATTTTAAGTCGTCGGGAAAATATCTAAATATCTATAACAAGTTTCCTCTCCATTTATTTGTGTTTATTATATTCTAAACCTTTAAATTTTTTTTTCACTTCATGATATAAGAGAGCTGCATGAAAGTTCTGCCGTAAAGAACAGTTTGGCCCATTTGAGGAAAAGATACGCTGTGATAACAAGACGTATGACAATGGAACAGTACATTTCAGTTTGGATAGGAAAATGAGTTTTTATATTGGACCATGTTCTATCATAATCGCAATACGTAAGTACCGTACCAAACTGTATTTACTCATCACCATTTTAACAAATTGTTTAAACCTCAATTCATTGAATTTCAATGTATTAAAGCTAAACTCAAGTTCACGCCCATATTTCTGGATACAGTGATCATTTTCAAAGATATCCTAGACTACATTAACTAATTTTTCGGTATTTTCCTACACATTTTGGTCGACTATTAATAGGATGCCCCTGAACCTTCGTAAAACAGTTGATACTAAACAAAATTTGCTTTTTTGAATTTCATTCACAAAATAAAATGTTTCTAGAACTGTTTTGTCCATGATGGATATAACTCTTCTAGGAATTTTGTAATTATATTTTTACGTGTATGCTCTAAAATGACTCGGATGCTTTGTGTAATTTCCAGCTTAATACTAATAGCAGGAAATATAGTAATCAGTGAGCGAATACATCATTAAAGTCTAACAATCAAGCCAAAAAAGAAAATTGAGGGAGCCACGTCAAAAATAAATAAACGGACAAATAAAAACTCGTCTAGTGCTACTTTCGGTAAATGTGTCTGAGTCGTGTTATCACACTTTATGAAGAGTGTCACATTTGTAACAAGTCTAGTTTAGAATAAGCAGTCGAATCAGACAGCCTTTGAAAGTGTTTTCTCTTTACAGTGGAATTAGAATAAAATGCTCCTATACAGTAAGTTTTTTTTTTAATTTACTGACATTTGATTATCTTTATTTTAAATAAACTTTAATACCTCTTATTAGAAATCAGTTGTTACATGCTTTGAATTTGAAGAAACTGAAATAGGTAATAATTAACCATTTAAATTAAAAGAAATTTCTTTCAGCATCCAAAAAGCCAAACACACCTCATTGATGTGACGCTACTCATTATTTCAGGAATAATTGCCCAAGTAACGGGTGGATAATCAGTTATTCTATATTATGTATCCGCTTATATCAGAGTACTCACTTTTAACAAAAGTTAGTGAAGGAAATAGTTTTAAAAAATCACTTTTGACAAAACATAAAAAGTCTCAACAAGTTAAAAGTTTGTATCAGTTTTGAGTATACTTTTTAAATCCGTTATACACAAAATTCCCAAATAACAAGGAGATTCCATAATACTCCACGTTTTCTTTGTATTGGTATAGTCGAATCTGCGGCATACCGACGCGTGATCAAAAGAGATTCTGCCGTCATCATTTGTTCAACAAAACTAAGTTTGAGTAGGAATGAATGTCCTATAAACGTAAATGAAATATATAATTATTATTCCGATTTTTATTCTAGTTACACAGCTCCAATGCCACACATGCCCACTTATATACGAGCGAATTAGAAAGCGAGGGGACGTATGGGTGTGAAGTTTCCACAGAAGTTCCCTCCTTTAGAACAATTAAGGCTGAGAAAACGATGCACGTTTATGGTAAATTAATTCATAGTTTACTTATTTCTATAGATTAATTTAGAAGTATTCGATTTATTAAAATAATGGTCTGTATTCTGTTTAGTTATACCCAAAGAAGATCCAATCATTTATGGAGTTTCAAACAACTACGGAATCGGATCCGAAGTGAATGCTACTTGCGTGTACGGTCCTTCCAAGCCTGCAGCTGAGCTTACTTGGCACATTAACGGCGAAAAGGTAGTGCAACTTTTTATCATTCCAAAACTTTTAAGAGCATATTTCCTTATTTTTAACTTGTAGTAAAACAGATTCGTGAAGCGTAATTGTATTTTTTAAATCTAGTGCACTACAAACATTTACACTCTGTTCATGGAATACATGGACTGAAAGTAAACAAAAAGGTTTCCAGAAGATTTGTCCCTATCGCATTTTTAGGGATTTTCTCTTTTATCAAAAAAAAAAAAAAAGTTAACTAATAAGATTCGTATTCGCGTCTGCTTGGTATTATTATGTTCTTATCCAAGTCAAGCACGTATTTGAGGTCGCCAGATGATGCAGTTATCTGTGAACTTTTAGTCTTTGTTTACATAATTTTTATTGAGATATTGCAGCAATGACAGAATTGACGCCGTGACCGCTTTCTCCCGATAACGAAATTATATTTGTAGCATTTTTTCTTATTCTTTCACTACATGAAAATAATGTGCAAAGAAAATAAAACTTAGGCTAACAAAGCTGGAACACGAGCTAATTTTGGGGCAGTAATGATTGTCAGTTATGTGCGTTAAAAACGTTATACACATATAACTTGAAAACAGTTCATTACAACTATTATTTTTATTTAAATAAAGACAATTAATATAAAGGTCATGCAACGAACTGACTTAAAATGTATAACTAAACAACTACTGCGAATATTTGCCAATTCACTCTTGGTTCATTTCTCTCTTTTAGATTTAAGGACCATTTCTGTTACATTATCACGCTACAATGTTTATATATATTAACTAAACAAAATTTGACATTGTGGCAGGTAAAGATACGTAACTAATTTAAATGCAATTGAGAAAACCATCTATGAAAGTATCTATTGAACTATATGTGTCTGTATTGGGCAAGATTAACTGTATTGCTTTGCTTTCCTCTCAGGCTCCAAATTCTTATACTCATGAGCCAAAGGAGGACGGCTATCCAGGTGAGCTCCAAATCAGTGAATCACGACTCAATTTTGTGATAGAACCTAGCCACCTTTGGCAAGGTGTGCTCAGTATTGAGTGCACAGCATCCTTTGCTCTCGTCTACTCAAACAGCAGTCGAGAGTTAATAGTAAGTGATGGCATTTCGGGAGCTGAATTTCAACACGGTAAGTCTTTTCAATGCTTTTTATCCGAACAAAGCAAAATTATCAGTTCGCTTTTCCTCTAAAAAAAATCATTTATCACGCTGAAGTAGTAATTTGTAAATAAAACACTACAATTTTAAAATCTTTCTTTAGTGATTATACTTAATCCCTATCATGCGAACAAAATCACATTCACTTTCGATAAATTTACGATAGTTTTAACCTCTTGATATGCAACGACGCCTAAGAGAAGTCTTTGATTTCAAGTGCCGTTGTGGATTTATTTCTGACATCATTTCTGACATTATTCTACATCATTTATTTCAGGTGCCATTTTAGATTGATGTCTCAGATACGTCATTCATTTAACGTGCAAATGTAAAATTATGTCCCAGATACGTCATTCATTTTAGTTCCCATTTAAGACTGATGTCTCAGTTACGTCATTTATTTTAGGAGCCATTTTAGACTGATGTCTCAGATACGTCATTCATTTTAGGTGCCATTTTAGACTGATGTCTCAGATACGTCATTCATTTAACGTGCAACTGTAAAATCATTTCCCAGATACGTCATTCATTTTAGGTGCCATTTTAGACTGATGTCTCAGATACGTCATTCATTTAACGTGCAAGTGTAAAATCATGTCCCAGATTCATTTCAAGTCCCAATGTAGAATGATGTCGTAGATACGTCATTCATTTTATGTGTCATTACTAACACTTTGACGCCGCCGAGAAGTTATTGCATCCTTATCGGTTAATGTTCTAGTATAATGGGGATTGCGTTTAAATTTTTTGAAGGAGAACATTTTGATTCCTTTTAGGGACAGTAAAAAAACAAACAACAAAATAATATTTTGATTCTCAATCACTGATATAGGTTTCAGTTTACAGAGTTACAAGAGTGTATGTGTTTTCGACAAGGATAGATTTACGGCAAAGGAGCGCATTGTGAATGGGAAAGCCTTTTCATTTAATACCTTCAATTACGCTCACCGATGGAGTATTTAGCACATCGCTTATTCCATCAGATAGTGAAATTTCACGACCTAATATTATGTTAATAATGAAACACACCAAGACTATTGGAAATACTAATATGTAATTAAGAGACAAGGAATAAACGTCATCAGTTGTTTGTTGTGCGTGTGGATGATTTAATAATTTGTAGAAATGTAAAGTAAAAATGTAAATTATCGTTAGTTAAATAAAAATAAAATATTTTACATTGAAAGCGTTGTTAGAAAATAAGATGTATTTGTGATAATATGTCTCCTTTCCAGACTCTTTGCAACTGTTTAGTGTTTATTCATTGGGACGTTTTATCTCTAATTGCATCAATACCACAATCATTTTTAACCACTTAGCGCAATTTAGCTGAAAATTACTTTTAGATTTGCAGAAGCCCGTGTCTTACATGGACGATCTAAAACATCACGTTATTTCATTTTTAACGCTCGTCTGAGATCTTCCCAAGTAAAAATGGATAAACTAGATTAAAGTTAAACTTTTTAAACATAGATGTCACTTTTGGGCAGTATTTTTCTTGAGTAAACCACTTGTTAAATTTTAAGGACTAGCTGTAAATTTTTTTTTCTTTCAAAATTCTTTGTTGGAAAGAAGTTATTTGGTGTCGGAAAGGCAATTTATATTGATATTTAAAGCGTTAAATCGCATTAAAATAAAATTAACCACACGAAATTTTATTGAACGGAGGAAAAAAAAAGAGAAAACGTTATTTTATAATGAGCGGTTTTGACGATTATAAATATAACAATTCATCAGAACTTGATTTTAATGCTTTGAAATTCAAAATAATCATTACATTAAAGCATATACACTATATTATCATAAGTATTGTGACATTTTCAAAAATTCACATTTTTAAGGATTTCTCAAGAAATAGGAGACCAACTGCTTTGTAACTTTCGTCACATGCTGCAGCTGTCTTCTTCCAGTTAAAGTTATAGCACCCTTGTGTTTTGGAAATCAATAACAAATTAAGGAAAACAAAAATGTTTTTTGATCATCATTCATCGTAAACAGCTTAGAATAAGCCGTAGGTTTCAGAAATTAGTAAGCTCACTATGTAAAACTATGTCACATACTTTCGAGAAAGTATCACTGATATTCGCGAAGATATAAGCATTTCTTACAAAACTACGAATTTTATTTGAAGGTTTTTGGCTAATAACACGTAAAGTCTCGTTGAGAGCATACAAGAGAAGTATATAACTAAAAATTAAAATTCTCAAAATGGGGATAAAATATGGACATTTAAAGCAATTAAATTTTCACTGCACATATGCGAGAGATAGCAATTTTTAACTTCCGTAATTTAAAACCCAACTAGATTCTTCATTTAAAATCATCCCTAGATTCAGAAAGTTATCAGCAATCTAATGAGCCAAATTTCAATAACTCTTGGATAGGCGATGAATTATGATGGATCGTTCGCAAATAATTGTTTTTATCATAAATCACACTGAACGATTGCAAGCAAATGTTGCAAACTTGCCAATAACTCCTCACGATTGAAAACGTAAAATTAAAGTAATGTAAAGAAAATTTGGAAGAATATTGCGTATTTTAAATGTTTGATTTGTACATAAGAATAGATCGAATCAAGGAAGAACACTATTATCTTTTGAAATACCAGCAAGAGTTCTATATATATATATATACATATATATTGGATCATCATAAACAGAAATGAACTACTAAGTACTTAAAAAACCGAAAAATTATTTTTTTCAATATATTATAAATTATTGAACTATGGTACAGGTAAAAATACTTTTTAGTATTTTTAATGGTGGTTATAGGTATTTTCCAGTATTTCCAATATATTTACTCATTTAGTCCATTAACGGGAGCTTCCTCGCTTCAAGTTGAAGCCGAAAATAGTTCAGGTAACTTATTTAAAATTTTAAAACTTATCAAGGCATTTAAAACTTTTAACCTTTTCTGTCCATTTGAAACAGTCGAAGAAGAACCCCGAATGCCCATAAGTGCGAAGAAGTACAATAATCTTTTGCAAAAGAAAAAATAATAATAAAAATCATAAGGCAATATCTTAAGCTTGGTTACAAATGGAGCTGCTAACGCAGCCCCATTTGTCAGTAATTATTAAGTAAAGCACATAAGTTCTTTTTCCCGGGATGAAAAATATATTTTCTTTGTCGTCAAGAATGATATTTTGATATCCATTTTGGACATCATTCATGATTTTAAATTTTAGTTTAACAGTGAAAGAGTAGTTCAGTCAATTTCACTGAAAGAGTTGGAGCTTTTGCGCTCCTTTTAGACTAGGCAATGCCTATATTCTTGTTTCTCGGGAATAAAAGCATAACATTACTTTCCGAAACACAAAATCCAGAACAAGAAAAGGTTAAAACTTCTAAAGAAAAATGAAGTGGCATAAATTGTAAGTACGACTAGTATTTCATTGATGATATTGTTCTTCCTAAACGTGTATTCGTTGTTATTGACAATAAGGGCCATAAGCGAAGCTTTATTTCTCTTTAGTGCCCCATGTACCACCAGGTCACGAGGGTCCAAGCATCACCGGAAGTAAAAGAGGTTATTTAGTCGGTGACTTGGTGGATGTGAACTGCACATCAGCACGCTCATCTGAACCTGCCCAGCTACAGTGGTACGTCAATGACGAGGAGGTAGGAAGCGTCTGTTTTGCCTTCATTTTACTAAGCAAACACAAGACAGCTTTTAGATTACCAACTAAAAACAAACGCCCCATGATATAAAATACATGATTGCCAGTATGTTGCGATGGCAATTCAGTAAGTTGGGTAGAAAATCTTATAAAAAAAAGAAAAACAGATTTATATTTGAAAAGCAATTTACTTTCATTCTATATCTTTCTGTGTTTTCCAGAACCTGATGCTATATAAAAAAAAACTTCGAACTGGTATACACTAACTCACCCATACCTATACCTTACATTCATCGTCTGCAGCAGTCGCGAAACGCGTGACAGTCAAATGCTATCGGATCTGATATTTTTCAATTTATTTATTTATCATTCGAAGTGTTTTTTTTACTGATCTCTTTAATTTCAAAAGGATTCATGCTTAACGCAAAGTTATCTTTAGATAGTTTTCCTGCGTCACACAATATATTGCATTCGTGGTCTCACTAAAACAGAATATTAGTCAAGTGAACTAATAGTTCGTTTCACATTCATATTTACTCCCCATGGTTTTCACGTGATTTTGATACGGATATACACGTCGTAATTTCACTCTTCTAGAGAACGAAACACCCGCAGCGTCTAAAGGATAATTAAGCTAAAGATAGTTTCGTCCCTTTCATTTTGCAACTCTTATTAAGTGAGTGTGATGCATTTTATAAGGAATATATTAGATTTTGCGGATTAGATAAAGTCTTTTTGGCCATTACTAATTCCTAAAACGTTCTAATAGCCTATTAAAGAACATATTCACAATATGATGCAATAAAGTCCACACAATATGTCGAAATATGTTACATTGTGAAATTCCAAGCTCAACTTACTAAAAGTATTTTTTCTTAAATTGCTTTCTCACGTAATAAATTCTATAGATACATGTTCTGAACTTTTATAATACAAAATAAAAAAAAAATAAATAAATTGTTTGACTCTGTGCTTAGTAAAACAAGACGAACATGATACTACCGTGAGAAGGTAAGTCGCAGTTTGTGCGGAAATGAGGCTTTGAGACGTTTGAAAGGAACGCATTTTCTATTTCATACTAATAATAGGGAACGACTGTAATTTGACGTTTTTCTTTCTTTCTTTTTTTTTTTTTTTTTGTTCTTTATTTTCAGCGGAAACCAAATAGGCAAGCTTGTACAATTAAGCTAAAGTACAATCGATGACAAAAATGCGAAAAAGAAAAATGAAAAATGCGCAGTTTCTGCGTTTTACCTTCCTACGGCAGAACAGTACAAAATAACTGCAGAAAATAATATTAGAAATTTTAAATGTATTTTTGAAAAACTATAATTCTCTTATTTTGTATTTAAAATACCCTTTAAAATATTGAATTTTAATATTTGACTTGAAAGCGATTGATAGTACTGGAGCTCAAGGCTTAAACACTTTGTTAAACTTTTCAATAAAAGATTTATGAATGAAGAAAGCTATTTTCAAAGGTAAACCATCGGCTGTTTCTTTTTTGAGCTAGCGGAAGATGTGATTGGTTCGTGAAATATTGAAAAATTTTGTATTAGTTGGCAAAACTTAGGAAAGGATTAGAAAAAATACTGCAACTGCATTTACGCCGAAATAAATTTTAAGAAATTAATTCTAACTTGTCCGAGGATGTAACAGCTTTTAGATTCACGCTTGAATTTAATTCGCTACATCTACTAGACAAGCTAGAACAAAATTTTAACATTCCATTTCCGGCATAAATGCTGTTGTCCCTTTCCTTCTGCCTCTCCATTCTTCTTCATTCTGCTCTGTTAAATATATCTATTTTTGAACATTTTATTAAAATTCTAAATATTACTTATCATCTGTTTAAATGTTCCTGGTTGAACGAAAAAAATCGATGCGACCGATATTGGCGTGCCAGGAAGATGATTATGCTGACATTTAGTGACTGAATTCTTTTGTATTTCATGTATTTATACGTCATTTTCCTCCTTCGAATCGTTCTACATATTTTTATTGTTTCAGTGTCGATATTTTTTTTATTTCCAATGGCTGGCAGCAAGAAAAGGTTACAAAGAACAAAATAGCAAAAACAAACACAATACATAGAACAAGGAACAATACAGAAACAATAGAGTGAAATATTTAGCTGCCGATACGCTCTCTTGCTTCCCAATAACGGTCACACAGGCTACGTCTGGAAAGCTGGGTGCAAGTGTGCAGGTGACGAATGTTTATTTCTTCGTTTGAATTGCAAAGGGGACAATTGGGACTCTTCACAATCCTTAAGCAGTAAAGATGTTCTGGTAAAAGTCGAAACAAAGCCACTGACTTTGCTCTTGGTGCTGAAGGGACAAAATCACGGATTATAAACCAAACTTTGTGGTTGCTTCTAGCTTTTAGGTCTTGCCAAAAAAAAAAACTCTTGATTATTTCCTTATATATATCTACTTTTATTTGAAAAAATGCAAAGAATACCATTTAGAAACGAATGGAAACCGGAGTTGCACCCAAGATCTCTCAAAACGCAAAAGGGGTTTGTGCAGTTTGCGCTTGATACAAAACGAACGTATGACATCAATTCTAACCTACAGTCGCTCCCTTTACCAACAAACCCATGCGAATACGAACCAGTGAATTATGATTTAAATTTGATACAGCCTGTTTTAAAGAGTGAGACTGACCAAGTAGTTCTTAGGGCCATTGCTCTGGAGACGATTTACACTAAATACCCCGAAAGTGAATGGATACATATATATACCGATGGGTCAAGAGTAGCAGACCATATAAATGCAGGTGCAGGCGTCTACAGTGAGCACTTTTCTTTTTCTATTCCTGTTGGTGTCGATAATTTTAAAGTTTGTTATCGTTTCCCTAATTTCATATGCAGCTCCAATCTCATTTGTTTGCAATACATGAAGACCCTTGATGTAAATATCAAGTGCTTTTGGAATCAAAAAAAAATAGTAATTAGTCCATTCGTGATCTTTTAACCCTTAAATGTATGATCGTTTTAAAACACTTTAAATTATGTTTTTTGGCTTTAAACTTCTGTTTCGTAGGTAAAAGCAGAGTTTCTTGCTGAATATCGTCCAGTTTTGTATCCAGATGGCCTCTCTTCGACTAAGCTGGGTCTCCAGTTTCGTGTGCAAAGGGAGCATTTCAAGGGAGAAGAAATGAGATTGAAGTGCACATCCGCTTTGTCAAAAGTTCTCAAAAAGAACTCTGAGATACTTATTAGTGGGAGTTACCAGCGAAGTTCCGGACTTCAAGTTGCTGATAACTCTGAATCAGGTGAGGCAGTTTAAAACTATTTTATAAAACATTTAATTAATACCAACCAGTTCATTAGTTTGTATTAATTGCGCAATTTTCATTCGAATTAAAGTTGATCTTGATTTAAATTCCCTACCAATTACAAAATTACGTTAGGCTGTATTTTTTGAAAGAAAAAAAGTCATCACTCAAAAGGTTGACGCAACATATGAGGTTTGTAACGAGATTTCTAAACAAATTATAAAATAGTTTTCTGTTTTGCAGAGAAGTACAACGGCCACTCGAAATTTAACCTAAAATAAAGCGCAGAGTGACAAGTAGATTTTTATAGTTTTAACCTTTGTTGCATCAAGCTCCGGAAATTTCAACTAGGGTTAAAAGTCCTCGTAAGGGCATCATTAAGCTCTGCGTTTGGTAGTCATGTCGCCACAGTTTTAGTGGTAAGATTTCTTCGCACAAAAAATCTTCCAGTGGCCGAACAAATGGCTTCTATCGCAAGCATAATTGAGAAAAACATAATTTAAATTCAAGACGTCAAAATTCAACTTAAAACGAAGGTTTAGATGCTAGATGGTGTGTTCAGGATACTGTTTGTGTCTAAAGAAGATATTACAAAATTGAGATAGTCGAATATAAATACATGTAAAGTCGATTCATGAGGTCATAGACGAGGAGCCAGAGGAGTCCACTTCCGCCACCGCCCAGGAGAAGCATCCACATGCATGGACGGTGTAGCTTAAAAAGGGTAGAACACCATTAAACGGTCAAGTGAAAACAATAAGCAATCGTGATTGCTTATTCAAACAATTGCGATATACATATATAAAGAGCATAAACAATTTTTTCGCCTGCAATGGAATTTATCACAATGGATAGGCATCGCTTTCTTACTGAGGAAAGTGCTTTACTAAGTTTCAAATGTGTCTAAGTGTAAGATTTGAAATAGACTGAGTTTCGCAGTGACTTATACTGGGTGAGTCTTTTGAAAGTTGTACATTGTGAAATGTGTTTGACAAAATGAGTGATTGCTTGAATGTTGTAGTGTGTGAACTTATCTTCACCATATTTTAAGAACCGAAAACAAGTGGATTGATGCTTTGTCGCTAACATTTGCCACGTTCTCAGATTTCCAGCTAAATGGACTAATGTGTTCGTATTGACTTAGAATTAGTTAGATGGCCGAGTTCGTGTCTTCAAAAGCTGATTGCGTTCTAGTCAAGGCTGACAGACAAATGAAACTAACACAAAAATTTACATACTTCTTTTGGAGGATACCCCCCCCCCTTTTCAACATAGATTTAAAACATGATTTTAGAAAGAAATCGCAAAAGTCGAAAATGTTTGTCGCAAAGCAATTTCATCTAGAGCGGCGCTACATTTAACGTCTTCCCAACACTAAGTAGAGAGCGGTGTTGCCAAGTTTTACATTGCTATGTTTACCTTCCATTAACAATACTCAGGAGAGAAAAAATGTTAGAGGGGATCTGTTGACATTAATGCATGTGCGCAGACGAGACTATACATTTTAGAACGTACGGAAAATAACATCATTTGGATTGCCAGAGTAGCTGTGATGGTTTTGTTATTCTAGATTTGTTTGAATGTGCGAGAGCTGCTACATACTTGCTCATTTGAAACTGCTAACAAGAAATACCAGGCTGATAAATCTGAAGCACAAAATGGAAACTTACTCCATGTCCCGGCTTGATGAAGTGATCAAACGAGAACGCCGTTTCAATGTGTGTCAACGTTGCATGTATTCTGAGGTTCCAACAGCCGAAAGAATTCTTGCTAGTCCGTGCTGTTTCTCTCTATTTTACTTCACATCAGCTCCGTGGGTGCAACTTCAAAAGACTTGCCGCATTATTATTTGGTGCAGTTTGACAGAACTGAGATGTTTCAATTCAACTAAGATCTACGTTCTTGAACGATAAAGCTTAAATTGTTGCGTTAGTAAGTTGCCACAACTCAATTTTTGAAAATTATGTTGGGCGGATATAGTAACCTCACAATTCTTAAAATTAAAATGTTAAGGAATTTTTAAGAAGCTCAACTTTTAACTCTCTTATCCAAAATAAATATTCTTAAGTATCAATTCGATTTTATGAACAATGTAAATATACCATTTTAATATAATACATACTAGCTGTACCCGACGCGCGTTGCTACGCCAATTAAAAAAATACATCATTATACTGATTTTCATGATAATCGGTTGAACGGGGCAGAAGTTGCTACTCTGCAGTGCCACCTGGTGGCGAGTGGCTTCAATGAGCATAATATGCACCTTCTCCGTGGAAAAATACATATATATAGCAATTTTCATAATAATCGGTCCAGGTATCAAGTGAAGCCGTGACTATACTCAAATTTTGTACTCACGCAGTTTGCAAGATCAATCAATCGCTAAAAATATCAAATAGAAAATTTTTTAAATCCCCCCGTTGCATGAAAAGCCATAAAACAATAAAGAAAGAATTTATTTGTTCAAACTCAAGAAAAATGGCAACTGCTAACTTCTTATCAATGAGATCTTTCACGCGAATTAATTTCTGCAGCCGATCATTTTATTCGTATTTATCCAATGGATTGTGACTTAAATTGGAATAAAAAAAGAACCATCGATCGGATTTTTTTCGAACTGGTCTATAAACATTCCCAGTACCAAACATAACAAACGGTGAAAGTTTCAGCCAAATCTGCCGGGTAGTTTTTGAGTTCATGGATGACATACAGTCAAACATTCATTTTTTATATATAGATGAGGCAGTGAGAAGCAAAGGGATGTGAGTGGACATTTTCAAGTTTTGAGTAAAATGCGTTTAAATATAACATCCTAGCTAGGCTTTCATTGAAATTGTTTTCAAAATCATGCTCTATAGCTGCATCTACCAGAACTACTAGTACCATCTCTTGCCCCAAGACAGAAAAGGGGTTTACCTATGTGTACTGGTTATCTCCAAATTTTTAACTTTGCCACTAACATCCTTTGCTTCTCACTGCCTCATATAGAATAAGCACGTGAAATAATTTATAGTATTTTGCAGTAAATAGTTTACATATCAAGTGTTTTTGTCAAAATGAAAAACTGTAAAAATTAATCGTCCTAAAATACTTCATTGATTACAGGTTGGAGTCCGGTGAAGCAGATGAATATTCAATGGATAATGCTACTTTCGTGCCTATTTTCAATAGTGCTTAGCTGACCGGATAACTATACGGGATTTTAGAACTCAATAGCAAGCCTGAAGATCTGGCAGATGGTGTAACGTTTATCGATGCTAGTCAAGGACAAATAGTAAAATTAAAGATATGTCTCGAAAACTCATCTAATCAAAAGAGAACTGCCTCATGATATAGATATGCAAGCTTTTTAGTTGCGGCGGTGTCGTCAAATAAAACTAAATTTTTCATTTTGGAATGTACAATCTTTCGAACTTTGATAACTGACTGAAGTGACATCAGCTACTTGAACTACTTGAGCTACTTTGTGGTGCATGTGTGGACCTGAAACATGTTGCACATTGTGAGTGAAAATAATGCCAATCATGTGAAGAAAGTGCGAATCAAGTGATGTTGTTTAACTTAACTGTTCAAGTAATATATATATATATATATATATATATATATATATATATATATATATATATATATATATATATATATATATATATATATATATATATATATATATATATCGCGTAAAAATAATGTGCTCCGTTATATGAAATCAAATTCAAAGACTACTTCAAGCAGCAGTATTATCGTAAGTTGTGAGTCCTAATGCTAGAAATTAATCGTAAATATAAGACGCAAGTTTTCAAAGATGAAGAATGGATCTTGCCAAAAGTACTTCAAGTATACTGAAAGATTCAGAAACAAAATTTTAGATAGTTTTCCCATTTAAGAGATTATCGAAATTGTGTGCACACCAAGCGTCTATAATATTAAACACAATATAAAATCTATCGAAGGACATTGAAACAAAGTACTCAGCATCATGTAAAGGAAGCAAGAAAAAACTGGTTTTCGGAGCAACAAATGCAGTTGAATTGAATTGTCTTTGTTTATATTTCCGGTTTGTGATTGTGTATTGACTTCCTGAGTTTTTTTCCTTTCTATGGCGCATAACGTTTTCTTAATTGTAGTTAAAACGATACAATTCCAACTTATGCCAAATTAGTATGTACAATTTTAGCCGACAGCACCAAATAATTACAATTCATGCGGATGCTAAAATGGTACAATAAGAGTTTTTAACTCAGGAGCCTATTGCAAAAATTCTTTGACTTAGTCCATTTTCTTAAAAAAGTCATGATCTTAATATCTCTGAGACTTTAGTCTGATGTTTAAGAAAGGCAGCAAATCACACCGTAATGTATGCAACTTTATACGAAACATTTTTTTTTTCCAACTTAAAAGTAAATGCATTTTAAAATTTTTTCTCGCACAAGTTTGTAAAAAACGAGCCCTATTTTGTTTGAAGCCTTTTTTGAAAATTAAATTCTAGGCTTTAAAGATCATCGTAAATAAAGAAATTGCACAAATTTTGTATGTTGAAAATAATTTCCAACTTTATCTTATTCATTTATAAATAGGGTGAGAAAGTGAAACATGTGGTTAAAATACAATATTCTGTTGAAAAACTGTTGATCCTTATTTTATACGTAAAATAGTTGCTTTTCTTCCTGAAACCTCTAATGCGAGAACACCAACAAGAAAGAAGTCTTTCGACGAATGTCAAATCAAAAAATTACTATTTTGCAAGTTTTCTTCTTTTTTTTTAAATTTATAAGTTGTCAATCTTTAAACTGAAGTTTAACAAATAGTCAAGTGATAGTCTTAGAATAAGTATACAACGAAGTACTTACTATATGACAATCACTTGATACGTCCTAGTACGTCTTTGTTGCAGCACAGTGTTGCAACGAAGACAAGAAATAAAAATATATGGTTAGAAGCGCATTTAACACAGAAAACGTTCTCGCGTAGAAAAAAAAAGAAATCAATGTAACATTTATTATTCACTCATTTACGGCGAAAAAACTATGCGGGCTTCTTAAGTGGAAATTCTGAAGAAAAAGTAAATTTTAAGTTTCATTCAGGTAAAGTGATGCAAAACGAAGTTCTCCTCACCAAACTTATTTTTTTTCTGGATTAGTGGTACATCTCTATCAACTTACTAATTCCTATAATATATTAAGAATAATTATCAGTAAAATCATCATGTAGTCAGTATCTCGCTGGAAAATATATTCCTTTGGAAGCGCGCCATCTTCTGTTGTTATATTAAATTGAGAGTTTTATGATCGTATGATGAACTGCTTTCAGGCTTAAATCGGTTAAGAGCAATTCAGAGTTTTTTTTCTAAACTCTTTTGTACTATCATTTTTTGTAACCTGTGCCATTTCAAGCGCCAATACTTTTAGAAATGAAGTTGCTTCTTCCGACCCAGGTGATAATCCAAGTCAGTAGAAGCGGAAGTCGTCGTTAGAGATACTGTAATTAGTGTATGGTTCCGATACATGGACGTTCGACCTCGGGCTATTTGATTTCAGCAATTTGAAACTAAATAAACTTATAAATACATAAACACATGTTTGCTTCTGGCCTCTTCTACTAGAAAGACCCTTCAACTTAGACTGAATATGTAACTATGATTAATTTAATATGTCTAGCCTCACTTTTTAGTTTGAATAATATTTGTTTTGTACTTTAAAGTTTACATTGAAATCAGTGGTCTACCAATTTCCTCTTGATATTTAACGAAGTTTTAAACTTGTAAATGAAATAATGCGCCATTTAGTTTTAAACTCCTGAAGAACTAGATAACTCACTCAACTAAATTTCAAAATGCATACTCGGAAGAATGTCTATTATATTGCTGCAATTCTTAAGCATACTTTACTAGGAATTATATTTAAAAGCGCATTAAACACCTGGATGAATTCAAGTTAATCTAAAAGTCACGTTATGGAAAGAGAGATAAACACAGGTTTTAACTACAAGTTTATGGTTACTAAATTAGATACACATATTAATATATTTTGAGTTTGATACTGAAGTACTAAATACACGTGGACAAGGCGCTGTGTGAATTGCGGCGGAGATACGGTGGTGGGAGTGGTATGGACAGATAACAGTATATGTGCTGTTTTCAGAAGCAGCAATGGATTGGAGGGATAAGCATGGCCATGCGTTGTGGAAGAGCATATTAAAAATGATGTTTTTTTTATTATATTTTTTTTTATTGATATTGAGCAAGAATTTCACCTTCGGTTCCAGTTTGGCCGATACGATCCTTTCCTGAAAAGAAACATGTTTAGGTATCAAACTTGAGAGCCATAGGTACGGCAGTGAAAAAAAAAGTTTCCGACCTCAGACCATTTCAACACTGAAAACGTTGCAACTCTGGATAGCATCCATCCATTAATTTGACCAAGTGTTTTGCTCTCAAACAGGCCTGATAGGAATGTTAGAAAAAACCTGGACAGTGATTTTCACAATGTGAAAAGTTTTTCAAACCGAACACGATCATGTCGGCAAAATTGGAATCGAATGTGAAACTCTTGTTGAGTAGTATTCAAAAAACCACTCTTTCGAATATGCTGATCCACAACACCATGACGATGCTTACTGCGCCATACCATTGCTACTACAATAAATGGCACATATACTGTCGCCGTCACTTCCACCATCGTATCCTGACCACAACTCACACAGCGATTAATATGCAGGATCCTGCATTAAGAGCATGCAACTTCTTAAAAGCGTCAAATTAAAAATAAAGTAAAACCTTTGCCTTAAATTACATATTGCGTTAAAATTTTCTGCTACGGCCGATTTGAGCAGCAAAAGTTGAAAATTTAGAGAGCATGGGAGGTTTCCTAAGGAGTTTTCGAGAAAATTAGTTGTTGTTGTAATTATTTACAGATTTTGGTTTTAGGTCTACCTGGTGTTAGCTCCCAGACGCAACCAAGTATTTATTAATCTCGAAAGTGCTTTTGCTAAAGTGAGTATGTACAGTAAAAATAAACCTTGTTACAATATTAAATGTGATATACAATTTATATTAAACGGTGAAAGAGTTAAAATAAAATTTAAAAAAAACATTGAAAAACGAAGATATTTTTTTAAAAATTGCAAAGTCAAGAAGCCAAGTTTTGCATTTGGTTTCCAGACTTTGAGGCGCAATGCCAGCTATGCGAGTAGAAAAAAAGGCGTGAAATTAAATATCATGTTTAGTGAAAAATTTATTTCGTGACAATCTTCTGAAGTGTAGGATTAAAATAGTTTTCTGTCGCATAGAGTGCAACAGGGAATTGAATCTAAAAAGGCTTAAGTACTCTTTTTGGGTGTTGAATATTTTGCTTTTACGGTAATTTTTAATTTTGTATTCGCACTGATTTTCAATGTTTACATCAAAAGTAAATAAATGAATAGTTAGCAATCAAGTTTTGCAGTTTCTAAAAATAAATTTCTATAAAAACGATTGCTATTTTTTGCTCAAAAAATTTGGAGTAAATTCGTATTTAAATTGCGTCGATTTGTGCTACTCTAGTTATATAATTTAGATTTTTTGATACGTCCCCTTTTACAGCTTTTCCAAAACATAACTTAAGTATTAGCATTTTTGTTTTAGACTTAAATGTGTTTAAATGCATTTTCTAAGTGTTTTCACTTTCTGATCAAGGAGTATTTTTCGTTAAAAACAATAAAGAGAAAAAAAACCCAAAATTTTAAAAATTTTGTTTTCCGATTTAAACACATCTTTGAGAAAAAAAGAAAACATTAAAAATGTCCTTTAACTTTCAATCACAGTCAATAATATTTATAAAAGGAAAGATTTATCCATTGATTCATATTTAACGGACAAAAAAGTATGAAAATTAAATCTCTGCCCCCCTCCCCTAAAAAAAGGAAATACGTGTATTCAAATCCTATGATCACAGCAAGAAATTAGCTAAGCTCCTTAAAAACACGTGTTGGAGACGTAAATAAAAGTAGAGCACTTTTAGTTTTAACGAGGACAAAGGTCCGGAACTTTCATATTTATTAACGTCCAATATTTCACTTGATTACTTGATTAAAAAAAATGTTCAACATGTTATTTAGTTTTAAAAAATAAAATTTGCCGATAAATAGAAAAGTTTTTTTTTTCTTTAAGTTTCAAAACTGCATGAAATGTAAACGCTGCAATATTTTAAAGAAAAGCAATAACAACTTTACATATGGAAAAAATACGGTTTGTTACGCATAAAATGGCTACAATATTTTTTTTTTGTCCTTGAAGAACTTAAACGTAAGGCAAATCTGTTTCCCAAGTGATCTTGTATGTGAAGCTCATTTTATAGTTTTGTTTGTAAAAAATAATAATGGCGGTGTACACTCGTTCGCCCGAACTCTGCTATTCCGAAGTATTAAATAACCGGAAGAGAAATTGGCAAAACACACTAAGGCGCTAAAAAAGATATATACCAACGTCAAACTTAGGGTAAAGTTTTAAAACTAGAAGTGTGTCTTACTGTAAAGAGAACGTTACATGAATTATATTTACTTATCTATTTTTAGTCAATTAATATCTAGAGTAACCTAAGATTGCCCGTTTGCACAAGATTGGGCAAGTTTCCATTCTATATTAATATTTCAAAATTTAGAGATATTCAAACATTTTTTATTGATACATAGCTTTCAAAAAATTAATAATAAATATCTTAAAAAACGGGCATTTACAATGTATAACTTAAAAAACTTAACCAAGTTTTAAGTAGAATTATGAAAACGCGTTTGCTATAGAACAGCTGCCATTTGCAGTGAATTTCAGAGGAAATTTTAATAAGTTCAACAGACAAATACGAAAAGCATATTCTCAACAACGTTTCAAAAGAAAAAAATTCGGTTTTAGAAATAAATTCTCATGTCTAAACGCTCCTAATCTTTTTAAGTACATAGCGTAATTTCGTTACCTATTTCCAGTAAACGTTTTCAGTTTTCGCTGGTTTTACTTTTATATTAGACATTCTTTGAATTTCAATTTTTTTTCAAATCCATCCAGTAATCATAGGAATTAAACAATTCAATACGTTTGAAAGGATCCTCTAAGCCACATGCGTGCAAAGACAAAAAATGAAAACTTGCATTCAATAACTTAGATTTGACTTTTATTTAGCAAATTTGTCGCTTCGAATTTGTATAGAACGACCACAAAGCCATGTTACCGTTTAAAAATGACGGATGTGACAGTGCTTCTGAGTATTATTAGCGTTACGTTTTTATTCAATACAAGCCAAGTTATTTTGTTTAATGCATATTTAAAAAAAATGTTATCTAAGTTTTAAAGACCAAAGAAATGAATGCATTGTCTAAAGTTTCTGGAACACATATATACTTTCATAAATCAAAATACACTAAGTACAAGGCTTCTAAAATTTGTCAAATTTCATATTCGGTTTATGTTTCTTGATTGTCCAGTGGGCCAAGGAGAACAATCCATAAGCCTGTTCTCTAAATAATTCCCCGTGCGTGGGTGCTTTGTCGAGTCAAAACAACTACTTTACTTTTTTTCTTCCTCTAGAAATAAATAATTTAACGAATTTTCATTTAGCAAGAAAAGATCTACGGTCTGAACATTTTTCATACGTAGAGAGAAAATCAATCGCAAAATTTCAATTTAAAATTAAGAATACTGTTAATGACGTCAAAATAGAAAGTTGCATAAGAAAAGTATTTAAAGGTGGGGGGGGGGGGGGGTACTGATCATTTATGTACCACTCGCGAAGTTGTTTCTAACTTGGATAGGCATTTCGGCTTTCGGTAGACAATGATGCTTAATCCCCAGGTTTCTGAGGAGTTAAACCCACAGACTAATAATAAGAGTAGACCGAGCTTTCCCGGACTTGCTGATGAAAAAATTAGTTCATGGATACATTATGTGACTGGTGGGAGGCTTGGCGAAAACTTTGGCAGCATGGTTGCTAGATGGCAACATTATCTATAGTTTGGCACTCGATATGTATTTCAAGATGTAATGTGTTTTCATTATAATTTTTTTCCAGGTGCAGAGATTGAATTGTTTTTATTTTTGTTCTGCATTATTTTGGCATCAGTAATTAGTGTTTGATCACAGTTTTCAGTAACTTTTATTTCATTCGGAACTGCTACGTCAGCGTTGACGTGAACGTAATGGCGTAAACGTTTTGCGTTAACGCAAAAATGTACTAATCGGTATATTAAATTGAAATTGTAGGTAAAAATCCTACCGTTTGCCGATTCTTTTCGGACGCTTGCATCTTTAATTGTTTAGAGAGTTATTGAAATTGAATAAAGAAAATGCACAACTCTACCTAAACGAAAAATTCACTATATTAACAAAATATTTACAACTTAGAATAACAAATTTACAAATTGGACTCCATTAAAGATCATTCTTTCGTGTTCCATCAATTCTATTTATTTTATTTGTTGGCGAGCGTTGATCATCTGCTACGATCAACGGCCGCTGTTGATAGGATATCCACCAGTCACATGGCTTGGTTTATGAGCAGCAAAAGGGTTGCCATAGCTCGGTCTATTCTTATTATTAGTCTATGAGTTAAACCCCTTCTTTTCCATTGCTCTGCTGTTCAACACAAAAATTTACATTTATACGTTATAAGTTTTATGTTTTCTGCTTTAAATTACACAGGGTGTCCCTAAACGAACTGTAGAGAACGAGATAGCAAGCACAAACCTTCTCAGGGACGTATGGAGCCAAACGCACTTCTGACTTCCTACATACACATAAAGCCAGACACTGACGGATGTGAAACAAGTCATAAAGCAACTACACAAAGACAATTTTACGCCTTGTGTAGAGTTGTGTATTTTACGCAACATTTTAGATTTTAAGGATGGTTTAAAGCAGTTGTTGAAAGTTGCGACTAGTAACTCGCGTAGTACGCGTCGCAATGACAATGTAGCGACAGAGGTGAACTTGTCAAAATGGTTCGTGACTGCGACGATCGATGTGTTGTCATTGTGAAGCATGCATTAAAGATGCAGTCGCAACATTACAACAAGCCCTTCTAAAAACTGAAATGTAGTTCCAGATTTGACGTGTGCATGTAGCGCGTCGGCATTGCGTTTGTGAATACGTTCCTGTGTGATTCTTGTTTGTTATCGTGTTCTCTACTTGCAGTCCAAGTTTGTATACGGTATTCAGGGACACCCTGCACTGTTAAAAAAATGTATTCAAAAATGAAACTCTGAATGTATTCATTTTTTTTGAATACAATTGATTCAAAAATGAGTAAATGTGGCATCAAATACAAACATACGAGAAATACGAGTCATGAAATGAGTACATGTGTTTCTCAAAATTGAACCTTATTGATTCGGAGCTATATTGAGTAATGAAAGTATTCAAAAATGAGTAAATTTTCATTATTTTTGAATACCCATTTTTAACAGTGTGTATATACATTTATGAAGAACATGTGAAGTTTGACTTAACGTTTATTGCCAGTATTTAAATATTTGTTCAAATGATGAGCACCTGATAGTTGCAGGACATCATGTACAATCGCATTTTTTTTTGTATCCGGTATCTATTTCAAAAAAAGTATTCAAGGAGAAAGGTGATGTTATTTTCAATCACAAACAGGATTTTTGTTGAAAGCTTTTCTCTGCTGCCATATATAAAGATAAAGTGAACAGTTTACGTGTTAAAATAAATACTAAAATGCAGTACGCTATGCTTTTAAAATTATTTTCGTAAAAATCCTTTAAAATAAAGTTTGAATCAAATTATAATTCAATTATCAAGAGGTTTAGCTCTTGTCAAAGTTGTGCGGTTATTTGAATATGATGTTGGAACATATTAACTGCACAATCTTTCATTAAATTTAAATAGAAATGTTTATCTCAACTCAAAATTCTTTAAAAGTTCAAACGGTTTGCTAGCTTTAATCACGAAACACATAGGGGAATCCGTGGCGGAACGGGATATTTAGTTTAAATCTAAAGTTACATGGTCATGTATTTTATAAAGACTATAATTTTAACGAAAACACTATGCACTTTACTAATTTTCACTGAACAACAAATAATAACTAAGAAATAACAGTCGCCTGTTTTATGTAATTGCAGTCAACGTTGTTACTCGACTTTCCATTAGGTTTTACGAACTTCGATCGCTTAAACGGAAATCTCCTGTTCTACTTGAAATTTCTTCAGTCATTTAATTGTTGCCTGCAAGCTCTAAATTTTTCTTTAGACATTTCACAAGAAATGTGTGGCTGAAATGACTCTGATGTGCAGAGGTCTCTTCTGTGCGCCCCCAAAAATCAATTATGAAATGGCTAGTTACACATTGAAACATTTACTCATAGTTGTCTTAATTGTTCTGTCTCAATAAGTAAATTGTACGTTCAATATCAAACATTACCCTTAGATATATTATTATTTCGGTAATTGAAGCATTCTGAAAAATTCTTATTCAAATTCGAACAAAGCATTTAAAAATTGGATACAATAAGAACCGTACAAAAATTTGTTTTGTTTTACTCTTGAATTTTAATACTCTTGATTTAATTCGTAACTTAGTATTTACTGAATTTTAGAAAATGTGCACTAGAATAAGTTATTGGCATAACATTCCAAATAGTGATGTCATTTTGTTTCCCAAAAGTATGTTTTCATAGCAAACATGTATAATTTCCTCAGTATCATTTTTTAAATATGTATATGACGTCTTTTTATTATGTATTATGAATGCACCAAAAAACATAAAAGTATTTTCAATTCCTTGTCGTTGTTACTCTTTCTCATCGCTACAGATACATTATAATATTGCTCAAGTAAACATTTGTGAATTTAGAAAATATTGAATTAAGAAAATCGATCCTTAGTGTCTGAGTAGTCTGAGCGATGAATAGGTATAGTCTTGCAACGAAGAGATGGCAGATAAATTTGAAGCGGAAACAGACCACTTCATTTTATAATAGATAGGATCAGAGTTTTTACTTTCGCGCGCTCTCGCTGATTGTACTTACTGCAGAACGAAGGGTCCTATTTTCCCTTCTAGTTCATCCGCCATCTCTCCGTGGCACAACTACATAGTTGAAGCGGTGGAGTCAACTTCCGCTTATGTTCGGGATGAACTTTCTCTTCTTTGATCTATGAGCTATTTTATGCAAATTTGAATCAATAAAATTGACAATTCCATAAGTGAAGGATGCGAAACGCTAGCATGTTTCCTTTGAAGGGGAGGGGGGGGGCAATACACTGCTGCAGTATTCACAGAACTGTTAGAAACAGCACCTTCTGAAATTTACAGCAGTCTGCTATCATATTCATAGCGTTGTTAAAGACAGCAACTTGTGAACTTATTGGCGAACGTTCATGGCATCCACGGAGGCAGCAACATTTGCTGTAAAAGACATGGGCTTTTTCAGCAAACGTTCATGGCAGCCACGGTGGCAGCAACGTTTGCTGTAAAAATACATGGGCTTTTTTTTACATTATGATAATTGATTTATTCCGTTGAAAACCTTCCGAAGAAGAATAAAGTAAATTCATCATTTTCTGTCATTGGTTTAAGACATCGTAACGACTTTCTTTGCAATTCTTGGATTTATTTTGTCTTACATTTTTGTATGCACATTTGGAAAAAAAAAAGTGCTACATATTTTCAGTCACGGAATTAGAAGTTTTAGCTGATACTTTTACAAATTTCGGATTATTTTTCTCATTTAATTTCAAACGTACGTTTTCTTAACGTCATTATGCCTCAAACTTGCAAATAAAAATGCATGTAAGGTGGGTGGTCAAGTAATGACAAATTCCTTCCACTCACACTTAGATTCATCAAATTCAAGGACACAGACGAGGTGGCGAGTCTCGCGTCGTTATTTTAGCCCTCGCTTGGTAGACTTCGGTCTTCGACGGCAAAATTGTGATTCGCACACTCAGCAAAAGGTTTTTTTTTTATGTAAACAACCAATTGTTATCTTATTTTTTTAACTGTAAATTGTCATGTAAGGATGTGCTATAGTACTAAAGAAAAGAAAATATTTTTTTTTCGATTTTAGTCAAAATATCGAAAGTGTTCCTATGAAAGCCGAAGGCCAATCAAAAAGTTGACGGTTGGCCTTGCTAAGGTACATGAGCCTTACTAGGAAAACTTATACAAATCATGGAAATATGAACAATTAGAGTTTTGAGTTTTAAATACGTACCGGGAAAGTTGACAACATGTTTTCTGTTTATAATATTATTATTTATCAGGGTTATTTAACTTTTTAACTCAGACTGAATAGATATTTAAACTATTTCATTACTGATATATCTCTAAATTTCTTTTTTTGGAAAGGTTATTTCTGCAAATATAATTATAAGAATAAGGCGATAACAGTGAAGATGATATAATTCTACACTCATAATTTCAGATTTCAAGAGAATGTCGGGATCAAAACCTGAAAAAAGAGGAAGTACATGGGATGAAGATAGTTCAAGTCACGCTATGGAAGCTGTAAAAAATAATAAATTTAATACAAATGTTGTAGCGTTAAAATTCTATATTTTAACGCGCACTCTTAGAAACAATTTATTAGTCGATAACAGTATACTTGTCATAAATGGTAATTGTTAGTTTGGCCTTCTTAGAAACATTTTGGCCTTATAAAGAACAAACCCATAAAAAGGCCATTATGGGTTATTTAAAAAAAATATCATTTTAAATAGCATTGGTAACTTATTTCTTATCGAAATAATACTCATTACTGTAATTATAAAATAATTTCCATTAATACATTCTTAGTTCGATGGTGTTCAAGAAATAATTGTTGAGTTTTTAAAAGAAGATTATAATATGTTAAGCATTTAATGTTTAATTTAAATTAAAGAATTGTTTATGTAGTTTCAGTAAAAATGGATAGTTTGATTATTACAACTGTTGTTTAAATTTAGCGTCTGATTTATAACATTGGCCACGTATGAAGCCCTGTTCCTTGCAAGGTCGTTTGGAAGAGCTTGACAAAAGTTAAGTTTAATTAGTAGTGATTAAATTATTGTAATTAAAGAAAGTGTTTTTTATATGAAACACAATAAAACAAGTGTTAATTAATAGTTTGTTTCTTTCATTTATGCAGTAGTTGAACTCATAATTGTTTATTCGCTGAAGTGGCCTTCCTTGGTCCACCCACCTTCCGTCTTCAAGAGCAAGGGTCTATTAATTCAGCACATTTCTGTTAAAGTTTATCAGAGTTTAAAATAAAAGCTGGGTTAGAATTCTTAAAAATCTCACTATATCGAAAAATATTTGAATTTATGAACCTCTTATTTTTTTACATTTTTATATTCTTTCAAACAAGTTTGGAGATTTAGTGTATCAATTATATAGGGATAGACTCCTCTTTTTGGATTATGAACAAAAACAAACTTATTTGTGTTATCAGTGTTAGAAAAAATTGATAAACACTTGGTAAGTAACAATATACGAAAAACGACGAAAAAGCACAAAAATTGATCCTAAACACCTTGAAACAATTCAAAAAAAAAAAAAAGAAGAACGAGTTCTAAATTTAAGCGAAACATAAACACAGTCATTAATATTAAATTGTGCTAAAATGTTGAGACCAAACAAGCCCATTTCCGAACAATTTAATCATATCTAAAAATAAGATCTTGGTTGGAATTCCAAAAATGTTACTATATCGAACAATGCTTAACTTTATGAACCTCGCCATTCCGCACATCATTTTTATGGCTTTCCAAGTGGATTTTAAGAGCTACTTTATTTTTTTTTTAAATTACAGTCCACAATGACGCGCAATTGATATTGTCAATACCAAAGGGATTCATTTTTGTGAACTGAAAACTTGATACTATTAACAGAGGAAACTGCAAATGGAAATCAAAATGAGCATTTTTTTTTAAAATCAAGCTCTATGTTCACAGATAAAATGAAAAATGTTCATTTATTTTCTTTGATGTGAACTCACTACAGATGAAATAATATCATCAAAAATATATAAGTTAATAAAATGTGATGTCATTATTCAATACTCCTTGGATTCAAACTGGTGTTTTGCAAACTCTGCTTTACACTCATTCATTTAATCCTTAACGCGTTAGAAACTGATGTCGGAGCATTAAAAATACATCAGCTTGACATATCTTCTATTTTTGAGGTAGTCCGTGCTACGCCGGGCGACACAGATAGATTTATATTAAATGTTGAAGTTGGAGAATCACTCTCAAAAGGTGAATTTACCTTTTTTAGGATTTCAAACAATGCTGATACTATATTTTATAATTCGTGAGACTTCAAAAGCCTTCCTTTCCAAACATCTAAAATAATTGATATAAAGCTAAAACTGACCTAATCGAATTCATTTTTTTTTTTTGTTAACTTTGTACTCAGTGGCTTTAAACATGTTGATGCAGTCAAATATGTTCCGCAATAAACACAACCAAAAATGATTTTCATCAATAGTGTCGAGTTCGTAAAAGGAAAAGACTAGCTTTATCCGTTACCAACAAGTAACAGAAAAAGATACCAGCTGTGTGAGGAAAATGGTGAGGAAACGACCTGATAGCATTGAAGAGGTTTTTTTTCCCCCACTCGAAGGAGGGGGAAAACAGCCGATTTCTTAACGGATTATTCGTCTCTTTTCCAAGTCCCGCGAACATGTTTTATCATATTTGCTGTCTTGTTCTTTTCTTTACACCCTTTAATGTTTTCTTTCTGATTCGAAAAATGCTGTCCGTGGATAAAATAAAGCTTTAACAAGTACAAACTTTGTCTTTAAATTAAAAAGGATTTTTGAAGGACTTTGTTGCCTCAAAACTGGAATTTGTTTGAATTATTCTTAAAATATATTGTTTTGTGCATGGTATTAATTACTCTCTTTCACTGCATGATCTTTTTGCGTTAATTTGGAACAGCAGCTATGTGTCTATAATATAGTTGAACATTTATAATTTACAATCAGTGCTCAGAAACTCATTAGATTTTGCAACAAAATACATTCATCGCTTACTTGGAAGTATCAGAAGACATTGTACACATATAACAAATTCAAGCAATGGGAATAAACATATCGGGTGGTAGTTGTTTAAACACATGAAGTAGTTATGTAAGAAAACGAGTACATCATTTATTTTCGGTTGAAAAATTATATTTTGAAAAAAGAAAAAATGTGCTCGTTTTTGCGTTTTATCTAGTGCTAAAAGAACGCTTTTTTTTCTACGATATTTAAATCAACTAAAAACCTATAAAATCATGAATTGGGCAGCGAAAATTTAAAAAGTTTGTAATGAGATATAATATTTTTATACTTTACATTTCATAGTTATCAAAACTAAATAACACACCACGTCATGCATCATATATTTTTAACGAAAAACCCAGGTGCGTTTGAATTAATCTTCCTTATCTTAGGGCGGAAGAAAATACTATACCAAAGAAAGAGTTCGAGGTATTTGACGATTTGCTTTGGAATAAAGAAGGGGTTGCACTTAATCCAGAAACATACCAATGTGAAGATTTTATTGATGTTCAATACTGTCTATTTCTCGATATGTATTTCGCTTAACATCTACAATGCATACGCACAGTTCCTTTTCTTGCGAACAAGAGTTTAACTTATCTTGACATTGCCCTCACTTCTGCCACGAAATATTACGTTTCTAAAGTTTAAATCGTGATTCTGATACATTTTACACTACATTGAAACACATTTTCTTAACGACAAAATCCAGTTAAAATACTCCTTTTTACCCGACTGCGCGTGCGCGACGCAAAGGAGAGTAATGTGTTTATCCGTCTATGTATGTATGTCCGTTTCTATGTGGCGTTCTACAGGCTAAACGCCTTGGCCAATTTTGGTAATTCTTACGTCAATCGATTTGTCTTAACCTTGGGAGTGTCATGACACATGACAGTAATCAAAAGTACCATTTGAAAAACCAGTTGCCATTTTGTCAGTTTGGGATCGGCGCACGCTGTGTGTCGCACTTTCAAAATACAGTCAAGGAAAACATACATATGGCTATGACTGTATCATTGCACCGGAGTCAGTTACATATCTAAGAGATTTATCACTTAGGCGTTTCTACATTGTTTGATTTCTATTTGCTAACCATTTATTCTCCAAGGATTGTTCTAGCTTAATTAACCTGCTTCTTGAAAATGTTCTCTAGATCAGTTAAGCATCGTAACTCTAGAGCTGTTTCAAAATATTCGGAATTAACTTCAAGATATGTGTCTTCTGATCTCATCGAATGCCGACTGCTTAAATAAATTTAATGCCAAAAACAGTCACATACATTTATAGTGGATTCCTGAGGGTTTAGGAATAAAGTCAACTGAATCGTTGATTCATTGGCCGAAGAAGGTATCTTGACTTTGAATATTCTTTCTCCAATGTTTCTTTTGACCCAATTGAGTAATTAAAAATACAGCGTCTGAGGCGTTTAGAAAATATCTTGCTGTTAGGACATCTTAATAGTATTGGAAAATCGAATGGTAAGTCTTCTCAAAACAGCCCAGACTTAAACTGTTGGTTTAGACCGACTTGCTACTGGTTTATAGTCCTTTTATCATACGCTGTAATTAGGAACGAGTCATAAATTGTCACCATTTGATCCACAAGCCTGTACTAAATAAGCCTTGTTTTGTCAATCGTAACCAGACGACGAAGAATTGATTGGCTAACTTTCTTTGTCTACGTTTTTGTTTAGTTGTTCTACTGCTTAAATGGCATTTGCTCTGTTGTGGTTACTTCTTAATCTCTGACACTCGAAATTTAAATGCGCATACACATATTATTTCTTCATTCCACTTACCAACTTCAGTCCAAAAAAAAATACAGTGTAACTACTACTTAAAAATATCAAGCTATCTTTACTCTTTTTAGCTGCGTTTGAAGGCAACTACATTTTAGGGTGTATTACTGGCAATGGTAGGTGAGTTTTATTGTTTTGATGATTTAAGGGCCTCATCGGTCTACACTAATCCTGTTTCACGAAGCTTTAAGCTGAGAATTAATAGAATTATTGCAGTACCACTTATAGATCGCCAGTTACTGAGGATCGGTCTGATAATTGTTAAACATTTTAATTTGATTCGCTTCAAAACAAGTACTGAAGCCGTCTGATTGATTAAACTGATAAATCAGATTTCATATTCGGGAAATATGTGATCGAATTTTTAATTATTTGGTGCCTTTAAACATAGAAATTACTTGATATGGGAGTCAGTTTTGTCAACCCACTTACTTTCTATTAATCTGTAAGATTCACGCTACACTGCAAATACTAGGAACTGTTTTACGTACATTGAATTTTCTCTTAGAGAACTAAAACAGTTCAAAATAACGTTCTCAATTTTCGTTTATAATATAAGTGCAGGAAACCTTGTTTAAATCAGAAGTCATTATGATCAACTCAGAGAAAATATAAAGCCTTCAAGCAATAATTAAAAATAGTATTTAAGCATAAGTTCTAAAATTTGAGACGATCAAATGATGATTCAGAACAAAATTTTCGACTAAAATTGAGGTAATCAATTCTTGATACTATTAGCACATTTCTGGTATTTAATGTAAGTAAAGTAAATAATGAGAATAATCTTGCTGACCCTATTAATTTCGAGCAAATTTAAAC
Source organism: Uloborus diversus (assembly GCF_026930045.1). NCBI lineage: Eukaryota > Metazoa > Arthropoda > Arachnida > Araneae > Uloboridae > Uloborus > Uloborus diversus. Next base: position 206,267,178 of record NC_072733.1, read on the forward strand.
AATTTACACTCAATGCTGTCGTTATGGACTGTGTTCTTGGGGTATGATTAAATAATGAAATCATCATACGACACAATAAATATATAAAAAGTAATTCGATTGCGTAAAAATGAATTTGCATTAGTAATAAAATGCAAATTATAAGGTAATGATAACCGAAAGTTTGTCATAATTGTTGCAGGATTTACATTTTAATTTATGTTTTTCAGCAAATTAGTAATCACAGTTATCAATGTTTATTCAGTAGGTTCAGTAAGTTACCGCCCTATAGCCAGGGCTAAGGCAGAAATACATGAAATACACCGCCAGCTCAGTCAATTCCAGCCGAGGACTGCAGTTTCGTGCTTATTAGCACTCATCAGCCCGGCATAGGAGTGACTGAGCTGGAGGTGGAAAACCTCTTAAGGAAGATACCTGAAACAGTAAGTTTAAGTAAGTTTAACTTACTGAATATATCTGCCTTTGCCTTCAAAATTCGAGTTGAACCGAACCATTGTTTCGGTCACTCGTCTGGTCAGTGCTAATTCTGTATTAGCTATCAGTTTGTTTGGCACTCTTGGCTTCCTTAAGAGGTTTTCCACCTCCAGCTCAGTCACTCCTATGCCGGGCTGATGAGTGCTAATAATCACGAAACTGCAGTCCTCGGCTGGAATTGACTGAGCAGGCGGTGTATTTCATGTATTATCAATGTTTGTCAACGTGGAAAAAATGACGCTTCTTTCGATTTTGTTAACAAAGCGTAATGACTTATAGTAATTTTAAAGACATTACATTACCCCCTTTTGTCGTATCATGTTGTTATAGTAGGCTGTTCTATGACCGACATGGAGGAACAAATCCAAAAAACTTTCATTTCATTAAAAATATTTCTCAACGCTGAATACTTTAGTGCTGTTATACTTAAGCTATGTTCTCACCGGTGAGCTTTCTGTTTCTTTTTCAGCACGAAGAAAAGGGAAATGGACGAAATGCATGCGCCTCTGTTTCTTCTATTTACCTGTCGAATTATCTGAATTTTTATAACGCATATTACCATGCACGTGTTTTTTCAACTCTTCATTATGTCGAACACAAAAAATAAATCTCATGATAAGGGTTTTTATATACTTTGATTTTCAAAAATATTAAATTCTCTGAAATTTTTCATCCATCAAAATATAGAAAACGTGCAATTCCATTGTTTACAAAAGTAAAACGTGCAAAGAAATTTAATCAATAATACCCTTTTTTAACTCCATGAAATAAAATTTAACGCAAAGAAAAACCGACTAAAATAAAAATAACTGACACAGAAAACACAAAGTTCTTCTTTGGAAAAAAAATTTCTGATACAATTCAAGCTTGTTGCTTTCGTTATTTCTTAACCGTAAGAGAAAAAAACATACAGCAAAGTATGCATTTGAGGCTTGACAGACAGAAAGTAAATATTTAAATTTGTACATTTTCCAGAAAACACGAGAAAAGAGTAATGTATAGCAATACCTTCTAAACTGAAACATGTCAAAAGAAAATATTTCATTCGAAAACCTTTTTTAACGCGATGTTATTAAAAGTTTTGAAAGAACAATTGACAGTTTCTCCGTTGTGTCTGCAAAACACATTGTTCTATGACTGAAGAAAATTACCGCTCTTTCTTCAAGTTCTTTCCTTTTTAAACATTTCTTTAAAAACAGATTAAGCATGTGGTTCTCATTTTGTAATGTTTGATTGAACACTTCGTCCAAAAAATGAAGTCTGTTTAATCATCTCAGTGCGTTAAAATGACGTATCAGTTAAAAAGACTGGTTTACGTATTTTAGTTTATTTTGAGCTAGTGGCACCCGCACGGCTTTGCCCGTAGTAGAAAATTAATTTTTTTTTTGGTTTGCCTGTATATTTACAAATAATGTATGATGAATTTCTCGCCAATTGGATTGCCCGTGGTACGGTTCCACGTTATGATAACTTGGTAATTTACTCGTCCATCTTATTGTAATTTTGCTAGGGAAAATGTTCTTAAAATTGGAATAGAAAAAGAGAAAAATCGAAATTTCGAAAAATCGCTTTGAGGTGCACATCCCCATGCTACAATCTAATTCTGTGCCAAATTTCATGAGAATCAGCCGAACAGTCTAGGCGCTATGCGCGTCACAGAGATTCTGACAGACAGAGATCTGGACAGAGAGTGATCCAGAGAGAGAGACTTTCAGCTTTATTATTAGTAAAGATTGTCTATTACAATGATAACGACTTGTAGATAATAATTTACACATTTTAAATGATCCGTCTGGAATTGTCTAAAACAAAGTAGTATAGCATCAGAGGAAAAAAAAAGTTTTCCATGAAAAATATATCTATTAGGCCTATATTAATGGAAAGATCCTCACCTCCGTGAATCTCGCCTCTGTGATAGGTCTTATCAATGTCACTATTTCTGAGTGACAATAACTGATGGAGGGGAAATACATCAATAATAGGCAATCTACCAAAATTATAAATTGCCGGTGTATCCTCAAATTTACTAAATACTATTTTTTAGCGTACATTTGAAACTGCTAATTAATTCCTACTTTAATTAAGAGGGCTTAGTATTATATTACCGCTAATCATTAAAATAGCTGATTGTTTGCAAAAATTAACAAGATTACTTACTTTGATATTAAATTAGCCTCGATTTTTAAATATTAAAGGGTTTTTTTTGTGAACAAGGCATTTATTTATTTTTTTTATTCATGAGTAAAATAATTGTAACTGAGCTGGACCATTGTTTATGGTTACTTCTAGCAGGTATCTCTTTCATGTAGGAATGAAAAAAAAAAGAGCACAAAAGTTTTTGAAATTGAAAAATATTATTATATTGATCCATATGATACGATTATGATGAATGACAAGAGCTCATTTGAAATCACGATTTTGAATCAAAATCGTATCATACAACCTATAGCATAATTATTAGACACGTTTACCGAGATCCTATTTGGCATTCTTATAATTAAAACTTGAACAAAAGCATACACATTTCGAAGCGTCTTTTAATTTTGTCTTGATGGGTAGCACCAAACTTTGGAGTAGTAGTTTTAAAATGGCCTCTAAACTTTATAATTATTTTTTAACCTTAGGGTCTGCAACAAATGAAATGACAAAAAATTAGACTTATTTATTTCTTTTGCGCCACATTTTTTATGTGTTGCAACAGTTTCCTATTTTTGTCTCAAAGAAAATGCTATTGAATAATACTGTGCAGCTTTCAGTTTTATTTCATAATTATTATTAGTTGCATATTGTGTCTCATAAAAGCCAGTTAAGTTCATATTTTGACATAATTTTAAAACTTTAATGAAAACTCATCAAATACATTTTTGTCCTTAAAACAAAACAAAAAGTAAGTAACGTCTTTATTACAATGCGTCTGATCCAATTAATAAAATTTAAAAACTTTTACTACAAAAAAATAAATAAATAAATAAAATGCTTCCTAATTTTGTTTTCATAACTGAATCACTATGGTTCAATCAATAGTAATCGAATTAATCATTTACGCAAACAGCAAAAATTTATTCCAAAAAAATCATTTCTTACAAAGTTTATTCAACTTTTCCTCTCGGTTAATAATTAAAAAAAAAGTTTCCCATTTGATTTAAGAACGTCTCAATAATAATTAGTTTATCAATTTGTAACGGAATGGATGAAATTTCTCCCAAAGTGTAGGAAAATGTCTTTTTCTGGGGTGGCGGATTTTTGAGAAAAAGGTCAAAGAGAAACAATGATGTGACGAATGAATAGGTTTATTCTTAATTAGAGTTTGTATTACAAGCTCATGCATTGCCTCTTTACCCGTGTAAATTGCTTCCGTCTAAAGAAAAAAAACCTTATTTGAGAAGGGAACAGATGCTCCAGTTCTTCATTTTAGCGATTGCTCGGGCACCATACATTTGTTTTTCCAGGAGTATTAGTGGAAGCGAATTTCACATCAAGAAAACTGATGAAAACAAATTAAAAAATAAAATCCCAAACCACTCCGCAACTAGGTAAGAGAAAACAAAACAGCTAAGTAAATATCAAACAAAACAACTCTTTTAATTTAGATGACTCGTGTACGATGTTTTCATTTGCTTTCAACTGTTACTTAAAGAATGAGTTTAATCTTTTTCGTCATCAACTTTCATTTAAGCGTGTCAGGAATAGTGAAGTAAGGATACTTCGGACAGAAATGCGGGATTTGAAATTGTTTCAACGATTGCATTTATTTTTAACAAAGGGACTACGCAAAATGGCGGTACTTATGAGAGTCTGGTTTAAATATTATAAAGCAAATGTATTTAATGTTACATATGTGTTCAATTTTCCGAGATAGTTTTTAGTCACTTACATCATGAATTAACACGAACATTTATAAAATTGTGTTACGTTTGAAAGTATAGCACGACTATGATAAATTTATGTACACACAATTAAGGCTAGATATAATGAGATTAGAGGAAATATGGGCAGTGAGAAGCAAAGGGATGTAAGTGCCAAAGTTAAAAATCTTGAGATAACAAGTAGAGGAATGTGGAGCAAAGTGAAATAGTGGGGCAAAGTGAAAAGGTGAAATATTTACTCTGCGTTTAGCGCCTCCTTTCTGGTAACATTTTCACCATGTTGTTGCACATGTAGTCGATTCCAGTCAGGAAAAAATACCGCCGAAGATTAAAGCATAAGATAAAACAGAGAATTGTTTTTCTCTTGTTGTAATATTTGTTGTGAATCCAAAAATATTTTTGATATTATAAAACATAAAGTTCTTGTTACTAACATTTTAAACATAAATTGTGACCTTCTAATATGCGGTGCAATATTTATTTAGTTATATTAAGCTTATTTGTGTTTTAAATATTTTGCTCAAGTTCTCTAGTACACGCGCGGAAAGTGAAATATATTTTTTAGTTTACTCACTCAATCATTTACTAAAACATTTACGCATTCATTTATCAATTAATTCGTTCCTTCATTAATGCATAAATCCTTTATTTAGTAATTCACATATATTTATTCATTCACTTCTTTAAGCACTCATTTTTTTTCTTCATGTATTAGTTAGTTAATTAATTTAATTATTCGTTTATTGTTAAATTTTCTTTTCATTTTTTTATTCAAAATTATATTTACAGATTCAATTGATCAAAAATACTTTTTCATAATCAAATAGAAAATATTTCATTACAAAAATATTTCATTTTTCAGTTTTCCCCATGAAAAAAAAGTGAAAATATTCCACTTTTTTTTAGGTTCCAAATTACTACCAAAATTAAAAATAATGTTTCAATCAAAGCTTTATCATAAAATATAGGGTTCTTTCTTTTTGTACTGAAATTTACAAAATAAATTTCCAATTTGTTCATTTTGAAAAATCTCAGTCATCTTAGCCATTTCACTTTTCCCCCGATAGGTGAACCTCTCCTCTATTTTTGTGCAAAAGTTAGTACTAGTAGCCATGGTAAGTGCTGTTATACAACATGATTTTGAAAAACCTTTTAAAGAAAGCCTACCTAGGACTTCAATTTTAAACCTTATTTAACTAAAAACTTGAAAATGTCCACTTACATCCATTTGCTTCGCATTGTTTCATATTATAGACCAAGTTTTTATTTCACCCATACGCACACAGCGTTAATGCTTCTGTTTTCGTTGCATCTGGTGCCGTAATTTTTCGAAGCAGGAGTTTCTGTAGAAATTTTTCCGAAGTCGGTTCATACAATGTTTAGCTTTCAGTTTCTAGTCTCAATGAAAGGAATGATTTATGGGAATGATATTATGATATTAAAGGAATGATATTATGAATTGTCCCTTAAATGTGAAAATTTAAGGGCCCTAATTTCACGATTTTAGAGCAAATTCCTTTCACTCTCGTGAACCTATGGTACGTATTCGAATAGAATGTAAACAAAAATGACAATATAAATTTAGTTAAAAACTAGCCGTATAACACCTTCTATTACTGGTTGCGTTTACTCAATTTCACCTATTCCAATATACAAAGCGAGTGTACTGGAAGATAGTTTACTGGATTAGATATTCTTTGTACATATTATTTTTCCATATTTAGTAAAATTATTTATTTTTTAAGCGTCTAGCTTTGCTAATTATGAATGATTTTTAGTTAAGCCGTAGCTAACTTAAGATGTGCTTTTTTTTCATTTTTAAAACAAAAATATTGAAATTTAATGGATTTTAATTAATTTTGAATATATTTTATCTCATTTTTTTGTTTGCCTATTCATGCAGTTTCTCAATCTGTTTGCTTGAAATATGTTTTTTAATAATTCAATTCTTCGACAATATATTTTATTCAATATATCAATTGCACACATCACACATTTCTCACATCACAGGTAATTATATTTTTCTGATAGTTTCATAGATCATAGTATTGCTTAGAAAGTTATATGCTTTATATGATATTTCGCATAAATAAAAAATCTGAAAAAAAAACCCCACTGAGGTATGAAAAGATAGAGATTTTAGAAATATGGAAGTAATAAGCTATACAGCATAAATATTCGAAAGAAAAGAAAATCTTTTAATAATAATAGTAAGCAATCTTTCAAAACTGGTTGTAATTCTTGATAACAATATAGCAAGAACTTTGATTTTTCTGAAACAAATTCAATTTATATATTTATTTACTTTTATAATGGATAAAATTTTGTTTATAGACAACAAAAATTCAGCAAATAAGACCATTTTTAAGCGATAACATCTTAAATTTATTCAGGGATGCACAGAATTACGTATATTAAAGTAACGAATCTAGACAAAAACCAAACTTTACAGAGGAGAAACTCAGTGCTACTTGTTTATTCCACGTCATACGTTACTTTTCATGACATGTTTTAATAGTTATGTCATTAAAATTCCGCTGATGGTAAAAAAAAAAGCATTGGCTGCAACTGAGGGTAAATTTGCATTGAGACTTGAAGTTCGTAATGGCTAAACTGATTTTAAATCTTTAAGTAAATACCAAAGACTCAGAAACAAAATTCAAAAGCTGCTCTCAAAAAATGTTCATGAGTTGAAAACCTCATTAAAATTTAAACGTATGTTCGTTGAGAGTAAACCAAAACTGATATAGTACTAAAATAACATTCAAAGCATCAGAATGACGAAGGCAAGAAACCATAAAAATAAAATCATTTCAGAATTTAAAGTAGTTCTCTGCCAAACTTTCCTGACTGAAAAAGTCTTCTCATGATAAAGGTGATCGTCTCATTTTGAAACAAATTCCGAGAGTTGACACAAATTTATTTTTAATGATATTTTTTCCCTAGAAGGAGAAAGGAATTCAGTTTACGTGTTCACCATGCGAATGTTAGTAAATAGCATCATTATACTTAAGATTTTCCCATCGATTTTTTCTCCTTTTCTGCTTCGTTTTGGCATAAATATGACCCTAATAATGGGAATCGATGCTCAACCATAGAAAAATGGTCTTTCAGTGCATCAACAACAAAACTTTGGGCAAACTCTGTAATCAAACTAAAAAGAAATCGGCCCAAGGAATGTTATTTGAAGGTTAAAAATAAAAGGAGAAACGAAAACATGTTTCCATATATATAACTTAAAAGGAGTTATACATAAAGTATAGGGTGACAAGTAAATGAACATATATTACTATGAATTTCTGAAAACGAAATTGTTTTTAATATCGATGGTGCATAATACTAAAATCGTTTTTATTGATGAGTATAGAAATTTTTTTTTACCAGTCTTCTTTACGAATTTTCAGAGCTTCACACAGCAAAGTGGTGCAGCAGCCTTGTATTTGAGCACATCTAGCAAGTGGCCCCAAAACATAAAATTTCCCGTTCGTTTTTTTTTTTTTTTTAAATATGTGCAATAGTTTTCTTTTTTAAAAGAGACGCAGCATATAAGATACTTCTTTTGTAGGGAGGGAAGGAACTTGAACTGAAAATGTGTTTAAAAACTCAGTAAATGACTTGCCAGTGAGCAAACGCAAAATTTTCCAGTCTATTCCGTTTGGGAGTTATAGAGCAGATATTTAAACTTGCCCCTTCATAAAAAAAAGAAAAGAAAATTTACGAAACTGTTCATAAAAAAATAACTTAACTCAAAAAGGAGTAATGTTTGATCTCCCTTAAAAGAAAAAAAAAAAAAAAAGAAAAAAAAAATAGCTAAAGGAAACGTTAACCCCTTGTATTAAAAATATATCAACTGCGGCATAAATCAAACAGACATTAATTAATTTAAAATGACTTAGCTTATTTGTAGGATGTTGCGACTCTGTTTTGAAGCATTCAAGTGCAGAAGAAATGAATGAGATTAATAATGAACTGCTCTTTTCTCCATCAACGCTAAGAACAATACATATTCCACATTGAGAATGAATTTATTGCAAGTCTCATTGACACGGAACAACGCTAATTTAATGCCTCACTGGCCGAAAAGGGAAGTTTCAATCTGAAAATAATCTCTCACGCTATGAAAAGGATTTCATTCTCTACAAACATTCATATTCTCTACAATCATTGAACCAAATTATTGGACAATAATTAGAAAGATTGAAAAGCTGATTTTCTAGAGAATATAAAACTACTTTTGAGAAAAATTCGACATCAAACTTTATTGACAAGCATCTAAGACAAAAGTTTACTATAATTATTTTCCTTACTATCTTAAATGGTAAAAAATAGAAGAAAAAATATTAGCAAAATAAAAGAAAGTGAATTTTCTTTTGGTGTTTAAGCTATATTCAAAATGAGGAACAAAAGGTACACTTTCTTTTTTGCCACTTTTCAAAAGAGACTTGGAAAATTTCATTCAAAAAACACCGTTAATTAGTTTTCTTTTCATTAGTAAATGCGGAAAAAATATCCACATTCATTTAAAGCGTGGGAACACAATTTCCCAAACATAAACATTAATTCAACTATACAAAAGAAAAAAAAACGACATTTTAAGTCCGCAGTATATTTTGAGAGAAAACAAAATTATCAAAGAAAAATTTAAGGGATTTTTTCTTTAGAAAAAAAAACCTGTTAGCTGTAGTTTTCTTTCTTTTATTTTTATTGGCAGATACTCTGCATATGGAAAAGTTGACAATTTTTTTGATATGAAAACGAAAAATAATTTCAAACAACTAATGTCCACAGTTATACTGATTAGCATTCGTTTGGATTAGCATTTAAGTAATGATGTCAATAACATCAAACATACTTTTCTACTGATCTTTTGCGTAATAGAACATTGGTAGGATTTAAAGTGAATTTATCATTAACTGTTTTTAGAGCTTTAGTTAAAACGCAGAATTTAATTTTATCCACTACGAAGGTAAGTTACAAAAGATAATAAAAAAATAACACTATGATAATCACTAGGAAACTTGAACCTCTTGAAATCTTTTTGTTTTCTACATATTATTCAGAAACGTTAATGCACTTAACCCATCGTTATATCAAAGCATTCATTCCAGCAGCGTAACATTTTTTGGGTTGTTGTCTTTACCAACGTCGGACTTACTGTTGACTGTCGTCATCGTCTTCATCTGTTCAAGATGGCCCCGGTACTACAGCATGCAATTTAGAGCCCAGACTTGGCCCCAAGCGATTTCCATCTGTTTCTTCCGTTATAACTACATTTGGGAGCCAAACAAATTGCAGCGGACGACTACGTTCACCATTAAGTCCGATTGTGGACGAGACAGCATCCCAAATAGTTTTATGCAGCATGCACCTTGGTTGTGATAAAATATTGGGAGAATTGCATCGACGTTGCTGGAGATCATATAAAAAAACACATTATTTACTAGTAATTATCATTGTAAATCATATTTTTCATTATATTTTGTGACTTTCCCTTGAAATATTATATATATATTATAAGTATTATATATATTATATATTTATATACATATGCGTGTGTGTATGTATGTGTGTATCTTTCTAAGTTTTACCGGAAAACAGCAGAAACTAAGTCCACTTATGTGTAAATCATTTATTGCTCAATGTCGGGGGGGGGGGCAATAGACCCCCACTAAATCACATGCCTTTGTGCATGCGTGTATGTTACTCCTTCATGATATGTTTGTCAAAATCATGGTTTTACTACACGCTCTAACCAATCAGTGTAACAATGACACAATTAAAAATACAAAATATAAAACTTGAACTATTCAACGTCAAAGCGTAATATTAACAGTGTATGAAAAATGTATCAAATTGTAATAAAACATGAGACACAATCGAGTTTAATAACGATATTAAAAAAAGAAAGAAAAGCATAGCTAAAGACAAAAATAGTACTTAGTAAATTAAAAACTAAGAATGTCTTGCAAAAGGAACAACTAACCAAAAAAAGAAAAATCAGTCCAATTTCACAATATTTTTTTTTGAGAAAGATAATTAGCTCTTGTAAGTTATTGTGTTTTAAAATTTCTTGTTCAAAGCACATAACCTATTTTGGCATTAAACCAAAAATGTTGACAAGAAATGTCAAGTAAGAATTAATAAAAGAAAAACTTCAAGTAGCATATTATTTTTTAAAAGTTTCGAATTCAATTTTATTTGTACCTCAAACAGTTTCCTTTAAGAGCACTTCATTCGTTTCCTTGCACAAAGAATGTCAATTAGCTATAGTTTCAAATAAAAAATAAAGGACTAGTTTTTTTTTCTCTCTCTCTTTTTAAACCATATGAATAGTTTTTAATTTGCTTTTAACAAGACACAATGAACACTTTTTATAAGATACGAAAACACTACGATATAAAGCACTACGTACAACTCTATGACGCAAACGTTTACAAACTCGAAACGAGAGAAATAATACGGACGGCAGGAGTTAAAATACCGTTGAATATTTTAGAGAAATTGCATTTTGATTTCCCGAGGAATCGCTATCACTTCCTAAAACAATCATAAAATGTCTGCAAGTCTTGTATCAATAGAACTTAAGAAGACTTTTAACATGTGTCAAAATTTTCTTGAGGCTAAATGGAATATTGAAATGAGTCGAAGGAAATTTTCCAGTATCGAAAATGAGACATGCATATGCAGAATAGATTTGCAATAACTTTAACGCGATTCATTCTATAAATTATCCTTTAAACGAAATGACATACAGCAATCATATATATTGATTCTGTAGATTTTTTTCTGTGACAAACTTCAAGATTATAAAGCGGGTGCGGAGAGAGAAAATGGTACTCACTAGGTTTTTGAGTAGGCATGTCAATTTGAATAAAATAAAAAGTACTAACTTCGTAAGCTCGTTCATTTGCTTACCGTCTTTTACTATATGGTTCGTATATGCTACCTACCTGTTTAAGATAAATGATCCCTTTAACAGCTGTAAACATTAACAAAAATAAGATACACTGTTAAAAATGGGTATTCAAAAATAATGAAAATTTACTCATTTTTGAATACTTTTATTACTCAATATAGCTCCGAATCAATAAGGTTCAATTTTGAGAAACACATGTACTCATTTCATGACTCGTATTTCTCGTATGTTTGTATTTGATGCCACATTTACTCATTTTTGAATCAATTGTATTCAAAAAAATGAATACATTCAGAGTTTCATTTTTGAATACATTTTTTTAACAGTGTAGTTGTTTAACGAAGGAATTTGAACAAACTTCCTTGAGAAAATAACAAATAATTAAATAAATGAAAATAAATGGACTCTTTTTTCCCCGACAAATTCAAGTTTTCGCAAACAGCAATAGCAGCCAGGATTTGAAACATCATTTTTAATTTGTTATTGTCTTTACGAATTTCTATGCTACATAGTGAATCACCCCAGTTATTAAACGCTCTAATTTTATAAAGTTTTAGTGCACCACATCCCCCCCCCCTCCATAGAAAAAATTGGAAATGGCGGGCTTGCTAAACTCTATCTACTCGCGTTTTATTTTAGAAACAGTTCTCAATTCGTCAGGATAGCTGTATTCTTACTTTTTCCAATCTTAAAACAAAATCAGTTTTTTCTTTGAAGTTTAATTTTGCGTACTAGTTGCATCTTTGGTTGCGTTCGCATAGAGCTACCGGTAGACCGTGGTTGGTTAATCACATGACAGCTAATGACGTCAATGGTTATTAACCAGTTTTTCACCAACCGATGATCCATCGACCGATCTTGGTTACTAACGCGATTACTTGTACAGACGAATAATGCGCAGGTAAAAAATACTTATTATGGGTCAAAAATGTCACTTGATTCAATCAACCAATAAATCAGCTAAAATTTCGGTCGACAGGTGGATCGACCGGTGAAGCTGTTAGAACCACTTTGGAAACAACCCGTTAACCGGTAACTCTATTAGAACACTCGTGATGTATCCCTGGTTAACTGCGGTCGGCAGGTAGCACGTGGTTACCGATACGTTTACTAATTTTCATTTAAAACATTATCTTTTAGGAAGTGTTATTCCTCTTAATCTAAAGAGTATATAAATAATATCAGTTTAAATGAAAATAGCACATTGTAGTTTTAAGCCAACAAAACCATTGTTTCTTGAATTTCTCGTGGGGAAAAAAAACAGGTTATACTTCATTTATTGTAGTCAAAATTTTAGATACCAGTAAGATAATTTATTTTGTTTCACTCATATTCCATTTTTCAAATAAAATACACGACAATGCATTTCCTTTTGGAATCTATGCATATAAAAATGGCTGTTTGTGTTTCTTATACAAATTCAGTCTTCGTCAGATCTGTGCCAAATTCGGCACAGAGGTCCTTTTTGGCTCAAGAATTCACATATGGGAATTTACGCCCTTAACCCCACATAGGGAGGTTTTAGTCAGAAAATCCGTGAAACTTAATGTTTACGCTTATTGAAAACATTGACTTAACTTTGGTAATTGAAAAAAAAAAAAAAACATTCGAAGAGGTCTGAAATTAAAATTTGAGTTATAAATTGCCCATTTCCACATACTGACGAGAAATTTGTACATTTTGTTTTTCTGTTATTTATGCCTGATTGTTTAATATGCGTCTCCTGACACAAATTTTATTTTCGAGCCTGACCGTGCAACGTCGCTGATATACTTATAAATAGATATCCACTATCTGCTTTACATACTAGAGTCATTTCAAGAGTAAGGTCTCTAATGTGTTGAGGACAAACGTAAACTTCAAGCTGTTGCTAGTTGATGCTGAATTATTTTCCTTCTGTGTAGAATGAGCTTTATCACTTTCCACTCAATTGCTCAGCCTTAATTTGCGAGCTTTCTGAACTGGAGTTCCACTTAGATGCTGAAGGAACGTTAGCGTGATTTTTTAACTTTTAACTAAAAATGTGACCGACTAAAATGTATCAATCATTACATTAGCTGCATTTAAAACTATGCAAAAATTTGTTTTATTTAGGTAATTAATATTCAGATTTTAAGAACAAAACCAATCTCTCAAGTTCAACTCAAACAATGTTACAACCTACTCTTACTCTTAATGCGATGAATACTGTTAGACAATAAGAAATAATAACGAAGATAAATTATAAAACAATGGTAAAAATATTATAGAAAAAAAAAACTTGCTTCCTGGATAGTAAAAAGAGAAAAATTGAATATGTATTTGGAAATTGAGTGATTATAAATGCATAGCCAAGAACGAAGTCAGAAAAGATGCTAGCAAAACTTATTCAAGCTGAAGTATCCAGTTACTACACTATCACTTTATGTATTTCAGTACTAGTTCAGATTGAATCTAGAATGGCATCAGTTTTACGTGATGAAGACAGGATGAAATCGGAGTGCCAGTGATTGTACATAAGAGGCAGCTACCCCCGTCTTGGAGTATGTCGTAAGCGAACATTCCCTATGGCTAGATTATCTGAATTCGGATCTCATCGCCTTCGAGAGCCCTCCAGCTTCACTCGCGGCTTTCCAACATCCGTCATCAAGTACCTAGATCCATCCAGTGCATATGCGGCATTCGATGACCCTTTCCTATACATTTCTAACCTAATGATAACCATTAAATTGAAACCCAAATGTAGCTTTCAAATATATTTTTCAGCTAAAAAAATTACTAAGCCACGAAATTCCTTCTAATTCAAAAAGTTTTTGTTCTGACATCGAAGAAGGATACTGCCATTTTTCAGCAAAAGGAAAACAGAAAGAACTTCTAGTTAGAAACCACCTAGAATCATTAAACTACCTTTTCGTAAATGTTTTGAAACTTGACTATCACTTCTCTATACTAACAATAAGATATGCAGAAACTCTAAACTATCATTTTTATAGGGGGTAGAAGTGCTCTACTCTCTTAAGTTTTTGAATAGGGTTAATCATCACTATCAGCTTTTGGAAACTGCTTTTTTGCTTCGTTTTTAACTCAAGGAATTATACAGTTATTCTTTATTAGAAGAAAATGAAACAAAAACCTTTCTAAATGTGCAGGTTATGAGATTAACCATCAATTTAAATAATAATATAAATAATATGAAATAACAAGCAAAGTCATTCGCAAATTGGATAACCATTTTGACTCACTGCGGACAATATGAATGGTGTACACTTATGGTACAAAGTTTATTAGGTAAATCTTAAGCTTATTCATTCATACCAACTATGACTTTAAGATGAGAACACAATTTGCAAATACAAGAGAAAAAAGGGGGGGGGGGTAGCAAGACAAACGGTTGATACGAATTTTGCTTAATTGGGCTTCAATTCTTTAAGTGATGGTACAAAAAGTAATGAAAGTAACAGAAGATGGATGATCGTCACAACATAACACAATCTCCTAACGAAAAGTAAGTTTAACAATACAATATAGTACCAATAGCATTGTAAACAATACATATTCAAAGCAGCATTTAATCTTTAAATTTATTTTCAAAACAAAAACATTTTTGCGATTAGTTACACCAAAAATATTTCGTTTCATTTAAGGTTTTGAACTGTGATAAGGGGTACATATTTTAACCGAGCTTCATCCCCACATACACGGGGGTTGGGGACGATCGAGAAAACAAAAAATAATAAATAAACATTTAATTTGTGTATCACAGAATAAAATCTGAACCGACTTTAACTTTAAAACAATCACTCGTTAAAAAGTTAGTTATTGAGGGAGGGAGGAACCAATAAAGTGTGCGTTCAGGATCCCTGGTGATTTTTGCAGGGGGGGGGGGGGGCAAAATATAGAGCCCAGCCTCGTCGTAATAATACGCCAATTTTATCGTTTCAGATTGAAGCTTAACCTTGTGGTTTGTTTATGGCGACAACATTTATTTACAATTAACATTTTAAAACAGTATTAAATCTTTAAATTTATTTTCAAAACAAAAACATTTTTGCGATTAATTATACTAAAAATATCTCGCTTCATTTAGGGTTTTGAACCGTCAAAAGGTGTACATAACTAAAACAAACTACTGTATTACCCCGCATTTGCCGGCATGCCGCAAAATATGAGGATCACCAGATTTTCAACAACCCTTTCCTGGTCCTTTCCGGCATGCCGAGAGAAAAAAGGTTCAGAAAATCATAACAATTTAACACTATAACACATATATATTTAACTTGAAATATATATATATATATATATATATATATATATATATATATATATATATATATATATATATATATATATATATATATATATAAGTTATGCACTGGTGTGCTAAACACATGAGTATAATTTGTATCTACACTTTTTATCCAAATTATTGTCACTAGGTGATTCTTTGTAACATATACTACCTAAATGCATTGTTTTATGAATATTTGTGAATGGGAAATGTTAAGATAAAACTCCTGAAAAAGTGACATCTAAATAAAACACATGAGGCATAAAAATTTAAAAAGTGATTTCAGATTTCTCATTTTGAGCTCAGCTGAACATTCCATTTTTGTGCTTAGCCCGGCAGTACAGATAAGTTTATTAGTATTAATAAACAGTTTAATTTTGTGCAAATATTTATTAACTATAGTAAGATAACGCATCATCAAGCTACCACGAATTTTTTTCATCTCGACGACCTGAAATTTATTGGTTAATTATTGAAATTGAGATTATTTTTGGAATTTATAATTATTATTCCTTGTAGAGTGTGCTTAGCGGTTGAAACAGAGGGAAAAATTTACTTTGGCGTGGTTTCAAAATATACCTTAAATTATCTGGCTTGCCGGAAAATTCGTGTTTCCTGGCACGCTGGTCAACCTCGCTTTTTTCCGGCATGTCGGCTAATGCGAGGTAATACGGTACATAACCGGAAACTCCGCAACGCGAGGGTAGGGGACGGTCGAGAAAACAAAAATAAGAAACATTTAATTTATTCATCACAGAGTAAAATCTAAAATGTTTCGTAAGTTAGAGTGTTTTTTCAGATAAACGAAATATTTAGAAACGACGAGTCATTTAATCTATTGTTTTTGCGCCAACATCAAAACTTATGTGTAAAAGTAGTCTGAATGGTGGTCAAAGAATAAAATTATTTTTCATTTAGAGTAATTTTGAAGTAGGTTTTTTTTTTTTTTTTTTTCATTTTTCTTTTTTTAAATAAAAATCTAACCAGCAAGGATCTTTATCTCTCTCCTCTCTCTTACGTAATCAAACGTTCAATATTTATTTACAAATCATTATTTTAGGGCTATTCAAATTGGCAGGGCCGTGGTAGCCTGATCGGTAAGGCATTGGACTCGGGACCGGACGGCCTGGGGTTCGATCCTCACTCGTCGAAGATCCACCGTCGTCATTAATGGTGACTGGGCGACGTTAAATATGCTCGTGGTCACAATGTCCTCCAAGTGAAATGATACCTCTGGGGGTGCCAGACTAGGAAGTTATTCGGCTCCTGGCCTGGTTCTAAATTGTCTCTCGAACTGTCCATAGATGGCACCACCATCTATTGTGTTGTCTTTGTGCTGTCCTGGAAAAACAAAATCCTGGAAACATTGTGGATTAATAGAGGTATAAGCTTCCCTAGTGGAATAGCAGAAACCTCAATCTGTGTGTGTGAAAAGAAAAAAAAAAAAGAAAGAATCAAATTGAAGTCGTTACAGATATGCATCAACATCAACCGCAACAACGCCTTACAACAAAATATACAATCAATCTAAACACGATCTTCAAACAGCATTACGAGAAGAATGTCAAAAATTATCTCTAAACGCATTAATAACTATTGATCAAAGTATCGTTGAGTTCATTTCAAATAAAAGAGGAATATCACTTTTTTCAATTAATTGTCAAAGCCTTAATGTTCATACTCTAGACCTTATTGATTCGGTCTCTCAACGCTGTAATATTCTTTTATTATGTGAAACATTGCTTGAAAATGATGATACTAAAATTATTCCATCTTTTAAACGTATTGTGCAACTAAAGCGTCAAAATATAAGAGCAGGAGTCGTAGCAGTTTATTAGAATGATCTTGATTGCATAAATATTGTCACTCCATGTTTAGGATTACATGTTAATAATGCTACAGGCTTAAATACGGCTACACAAAACGATATTGGTGAAACGTGTATAAACAGCTTTTAAATTATACACAAGAAGGTTCTGCTTTAGTTAATGAGGATTATTATACAATTCCTTTAATTTTAACCGGAGATTTCAATGTTAATTTTGATTCTGGTCGAGCTAAAAATTTAGAATCGTTTCAACGCTCCAAATTACAATTACAAATGATTAATAAGCCAGAAGAAGCCACTACAAGTCACGGACTGTACTTTATGTAGTCTTAGCAAGATTTTTAGATAACATACAATGCAAAAATTTTGTTGCTTATTATAGCTACCATAAGCCAATTGTTACTTTCATTGGATTAAATAATGATAATTTAATCCCATGAAAGTTATCACTTCTGCCCAGCGTCCCGTGACGCAAAAGTTTTTTTTTCCTTCTTTCTTTAAGCTTATATAATATTTTTAACACCAGAACGACTGACATTTTCTGTATACCTAGAAAGACTGAAGGGGCCAGTGTGGCCCCTACCCATTTTTGGGGTGAATTATTTTAAAATTCTTCCTGAGTGTGTCCCCATGCCCAATACACCTTCTTTCATGACTAAATAAAAACTTAGTATGCAATTATTTGTAGTGTTTCTCTATATACTGGCCAAAAGCTTGGATCAGTTTTTCTTTTCAAGAGCAATGGCTACCATTAGGCTGGTAAGCAGTCAGTACTGTTTATAGCATTTGGATATCCAACTGGCTGTATAAAGCGAAAGTTACAAGTTAAACTAGAGTGAATGACCTTTTGTTATGCTAGAACAATTAGGAGAAAGGAAAAAAAAATTGTAAAAAAGCTTAGGGGCCACTGTGGCCCCTCCCGTCTTTCTAGGTATAAGGATCAATATTTACAGTACTATGAGGCGTATGATAAAATGATTAAACAAGCATTCAAATCGTGTCATATAATGAAAAGTCAGGAAGTTACATTACGTTCCGTTAGACATTATCCGAGTTATTAAACAACAAACTATGCGAGGGGCCACACAGGCCCCTCCGTCTTTCTAGTGTTAAAGCAGTACTTTAGACGCATTGGACATTTTTTGAGATGGTGAAAACAATAATGCAAGAATTTTTGAATGAAAATATTTATTTTCTCTAAAGACGCTTCTGTATTACTTCATAATAAAATTGGGAAGAGCTTTGGGGACTTTTCAAGTATTTTGAGTGGGGATTTCACCATTAACTCTGCACATGATAAAAATCCACAGTTAATTGAATTTTTAAATGGAGAATTTAATTTAACGATGTCCAATGATCCCAATCTTAGCACAACGAGATATAAAACTACAATTGATGCAATCTTTATAAAATATTTAAATAGATTCGAATCAAAGTTGTTTATATCATATTTTAGTTGACATAAACCGAAAGTATCAGTTTTGGTAGTCTCAGTAATTGATGCTCGGATTGCTGATAAACGTAAATCTAGATTGTAGCTGATATTTTAAAAAGTATAAAATTTTAATTCTTGAAACTACAACTAATTTTAAGGGAAAATTGAACACACACACCACACACACACACGCGCGAGAGCACAAATGCACCAAATTTATTTTGTAGTTTTAAGTTTTCACTTCTGTCGGCAGTCCCATGACTGCATTTTCTTTCTTTTTTTTTTTGTCAGTTTTTTTTTTTTTTTTTTCATTTCAGTACTAAGGTGGATCAAAAACCTGAAACGGTCAAAAAGTTTTAAAATGATCCTTTGAATCATTTAAAGAAACGAGCTGATGTGTGCATCACATGACTTCCTTTTACTCCAATTTAATGTCATTTTCTCATTATTGGCAGTTTTAATGTGATTCAATAGTTTACTCTCTAAATATCACCAACAGTGGCCAAATTGAAACCAGATTAAAATTAAAAAAAAAAATCGTCGCCAAGTTGGCGAAAAAACTTGGCGACCAAAAGCTTGGCGATACGTCACCAAGTGTTTACCAAATTATAACACCACTTAAGTTTGCATTGATATTAACAATGATTTCCCCCCAAAAAGGTGCAAAAGACCCCCTTAGGAACATCCGAAAGCAACCAAAAGGGGAGGTGCACAACTAGACCCCACTACGAGTCTATGTACCAAATTTCAACTTTCTAGGACATACCATTTTTGAGTTATGCGAGATACATACGCACATACGCACATACACACATACATACAGACGTCACGAGAAAAGTCGTTGTAATTACCTCGGTGATGGTCAAAATGGATATTTCGCGTGTCTATACATTCTTAGGCACTTTTCCGCATGTGGTCGAATCGAAAAAAAAACTCAACATTCATTTGGGGGTGAGCAAAATGGAAATTAAGGGCGATTTTTGAGTGGAAATTTTTTCGCGAATACAATACTTCCTTTTTTGTAAAAGGAAGTAAAAAGGAAAAGTTATTGTAACTCATATCTTTTTGCAGCGACAGACATGTGAATTTCTCAATTTTTAGATCTACGCTTTTTGAAGGCCATATGTTAATTTAAACAAAATTAAGTTAACACCTCTAATCCAAGACTAAGGTTGAACTACATGCAACATACCGACAGTTCGTTTAACCTATCCAGAGACTGCAGTTTCGTCCTTGTTATGGATTCATTAATCTGGAATAGGGAATAACCGAGCAGGAAGCAGATGTCACCTCATTCACACTCAAAGTGCCAACAAACCGGTAGACAAAATGTCTTTGTCTCACCAGCGAGGGTCCAGGCTAAACTCTTAAATTGAAGACAAAACTTCGGCATTAAACAGTAACTTGTGGCAACTTACTTCAAGAGTGACGCAATTAAACAATAATTTCAATCCTACAAATGAGGCATGAGAAGCAAAGGGATGTAAGTGGACATTTTCAAGATTTGAGTAAAACACGTTTAAAAATAATTTCCTAGGTAGGCTTTCATTGAATTTTTTTCTAAATCATGCTGCATAGCAGCAACTACCAGAGCTACTAGTACCATCTTCTGCCCCAAGACAGAGGAGAGGTTCACCTACCATGCGTACTGGTTATATCCAAGTTGATAATTTTGCCACTTACATCCCTTTGCTTCTCACTGCCTCAAATGACAATTTAAACATGTTCTACAATATACCACCTAATTACTAAAAATAATTAAATAAATAAAGAATACAATGACAGCTTACGATCCACCTAACCACTCACGACACTTAATTGCCGTAAACAAATCAAGAAAAAAATCACAATATGTACGCTTACGGTGAACCTAAGTTCCTTTCATTCGGCATTTGATGAAGTAAAGAATTTCCTGACTTGGGGTACGTTGAATAATAAGTACAATGCCAGAACAATCAACGCCCTGTCAGGCAAAGTAGTGGGTCAGCTTCGCCATTTAAAAACCGTCAATTAAAATGCTCCCTTCCCTTGCGTCGAAGCCAACAAGCTGACTTTGAAGTTCCGCGCTATTTGCATTCTCCGAATGAGCTCTTACCCGCGGCATTCCTTTCGAGAGAAAGATATTTATTCAGAACGCGGAGGCTCACTTGTAGAAACACTACTTTCAACGACACACACATTTCAGGAATTCAGAACGAATTTATGCGGAATATCAAATTTATGAAAAGTGTTACCCGCAATTATTCGACACGGGACAACAAATATTGCGAAAAGCATGATGAGCTATTTAGAAGCTGAGAAATGGTAAAAATAAGTAAATCTTATCCATGCTTTATTGGTAAAATACCAGTTTTGTTCTTGAAAAGTATCTTCAATTTCTCCTTTTTATTCATATTGCAGTAAATTTAGAACCATTAAGTTGGCAATATATGGTTAGTGTTAACGAAACATTTACCGTGTTAAAAACTCCACGTCAAAATGTTTTTGAATCATCGCGTAAAACTTTTGCTTAACGCGCACTGCAACAGAGTATAACTGATGCAACTTTCAAAATTGTACAAGTGATAAATATCACGAAAAAAATAACTGAAAATTCTAATTGACTGCATTAGCTTATTGTATGTGCTTGAGAGTTCTAACTGAGTACAGTAGCGCATCAAATGCGCTTGAAATGACTAATTAACTGCAGTAACTTGTCGAATTTACTTGAAGTGTCCAACTTACTTCGTAGGCCGTCAACTGTGCTAGTAAATTCTAATGGACTGCAGTAGTCAAATCGCTCACTCCTTTCAACAACGTCACATCTCAGAAAACGTGAGCAAAGTAAAATAACATCTCTTAAATATATACAGGGTGTTTCTGAATCCTTGGGCAAAACTTCAATGGGTGATATTACCCATGAAGAAAATTAATATGAAGTAAGAAAAAAAAAAGGTCCCAAACGTCTTCCAAAGGATATAGGCGCCATTAAAGTTTAGGTTCAAAAATTTCAAATGATCATAAAAACGGAAACATTGGTCGATTCGCTTGAGATTTTCACTAAAATACGTTACACATTCATGCCATTTTAAAAACAAGCATAATTCGGAATTGCTAACTTTTGAGGTTTGACGTTGTTGAAAGGAGTGAGCGAAATGTGCTTTTGGATTTGGTAACTCGCTTCAATGTTGACGATATTTTCACCCTCTTACGGGAATTACAAATTCTTAGGATCGGAAAAGAGTTTGTAATTCAAAATTTCACAACAAGAAATTCATACACGTTGTCTAAGGTTGCAAGAAATACCTTTAGTACTGAATCATTGCGTAAGCATTGGACTGCAAGTTTACTCTTATATGACGTACCGAAGTACCCAAATACCAACAGTATAAAAACTTAATGCGTAGGATCATTCTCCTTATAGCCCAGACAATTCACTTTGTGACTTTCATGTTTTTGGTCCCATGAATAACGAACTTATAAAGCGACAATACCTCTGTGAGGATGAAGTTAAAGCTGCAACCCAAAGATGATTATCGAGCATTGGACGTTATTTCTTTGCAGAAGGCATCGGAAATCCTGTACCACGTCCCGAAAAATGTTCAAATAACGGAGGTAACTACGTTAAAAGTAGATTTTGAATGAAATTTCAGGATACCAATTAAGCTATTGCAAAAATGAATGTCCTGTTTTGTTCTCTTGAGCAGTGAAGCTAACTTATTGGCTGACAATCGTAATATTAAACTATCTACTTTATTTGTTCATTGAAAAAATGTTGTGAATGGTTTGTAAAAAAATATGAATCATTTTTGTAATTTTAAATCAATAAAGACAATTGTCACATCAAAGGGAACTTTTAATCCAATCAAGATACTTATTTATTACGTATTTCATGCACAACGTTTATATGTTAGAACACGATCTTTGAGTGGTTGAATGAGAACTACAAATCGCTTTATTTTCCAGAGAAAATTTAAAATAGTATTTTGAAAATTATTCTGATACTTTATCTATATATATATATATATATATATATATATATATATATATATATATATATATATATAGAGAGAGAGAGAGAGAGAAAAATGTAAATTGTTTTTGGAAAAGAAAAACACTACTAAACTAGCAAAGAACCGTTTCGTAACTGAATATTATTATCAAAAGTCATGATAAAATTTATTAGATTTGGTTTGAAAAAATTTTACAAGCTGAATGTATCTGCATTTCACACTACTTTAGCTGTAACATTATTTACCTTAAAACATTTAACTTTCTGCATATTAAACCGGGTTTTTTAGTCATAACTTTGAACACACTAAAAATTTCTAGTTTTCAGTTTTATCTTTACTTTTTAATGTTTATCATATGGTCATGTTCCATCTTAGATGTTACAAATTTAATCTCTTGCGAGAAGTAGAGGTAAATTCGAAAAATGTTTTGGAAGTTAAACATTAAATCTAACATCTGTCCTATGTTGCTTTCAGTCAACACATTTGAAACTAATAAACACATTCAAAATTTTCGGAAAAACCAGTTTTAATATTTAACGGAGGAAATTTGAAGTATTATTCATTTTACGGAAATTAGCACTGCTTTGATAATCAATGTAATCGCTCGAGAATAACTACTGCATATTAATTACGCGCCTTCATTTCTTAAGAAGATTACGGAGTTTTGAGAGGATAAGAGTTTAAAGTTTTAATTTAAGGAGTTGAAGACGAACATTAAATAAAATCTTTGTACCTGGCAATGATTCGCAGTTTAGATATTTGGCTTTATGTTTTCATATATTTGTGCGTAGATCATTTTAGAGATGGTTAAAATAAAAATCATTGAACGATGAAAATATTAAAAGTTTTATTTTGATTTTTGAAAACAGTAAAATTAAAATCATCGGTATATGCATTGTTCAAGTGCTGTAATATTAGGAATATTTTATTTTCAAGCACTATAACTTTTAAAAAAAATATCAGGAAAACTTCTGCTCTTCTAAAGTAAACTGGGGGGGGGGGGATGTCTTATTCGTAAAATACTTAAATGAAACGTTTATTTGTTTTAAGGTAATTTCGTTTTAAAGTGATATATATGTCCTAAAAGAGTTTTTTAAGTTTAAAGAACTTGTTTAGTTAAAAGACTGCTAATAACATTCTTAATCTTTGTTAAATATAAAACTATGCTTTGTTTTCAGCAGAAATAAATAGCAGATCTCCTAAACAGTCATTTGTTGCTCACTTTAGAAGATAGACTTGATTGTGATCTAACTTAGATTAACATTCGTTTACTTACAGTGAATTTTACATTCAAGGATGCAGTATTATTTAAAATTTTAATGAAATGTGCATCGCAAAAAATAGCTTTAGATTCAAGCCAAAATTTTCTGTATTTTCTCAGAATTGACAGTCGTCCCTTTATTTTTGGATTTGCATGCTATAAACGACTGGTGAACTTTTCTCATGTGACAGTGTACATGGATATAAATGGCAGTTTTAGTTTCATTTTAATTCGTTTCTTAATATAAAGGAAAGAAAATGCTTGTATTAGAAATTTTTAATTTGTGTCCATTCTTTGAAAAGTTTTCTAACAAAAAGCAAGGTGAGAGAAAAAAAAAAAAAACATTTGAAGACTTTTAGGGCATGTTGAGCATGATGCATTTTCGATGTGATTTCGTGGATTAGAACCATCAATGGTTACAGCTGCGGCCTCCGTGACTCTATGGTAGAAGCTCAGCTTCACACGTCAGAGGTTGCGGGTTCGATTCCCGCCGGTGCCCTGGGTGTTGCTTCCTCTCTGTGTGCAGTAAATATTTCTTGTGTTGCCTTATCTGTTAATAAAGAAGTCCAACCTTTCGAGGCAATGCACCAATCTTTCCGTTGTAGTTTGTTACAGACACAACAATGGTTACAGTTACGCAGTTTAGTGAAATATCAAGCTCATTTCAACGATACTTCAACACAGTGCACAGTGTGGCATAGTGGGCAAAAATCCACCGAACTCGCGGGTTTTGAGCTAGGATCTTCTATTATGGCTCAAAATGCGGCAAAATTCTTCGACTATTTTGTAGTGGTGCTACAATTTTGAATTTCTTAATCCCCTAAGCCCGGCAGAGCTCAGAATGGACCCAAGTCGCGATTTTGAAAACTAAAACGTATGACCATATTTTTCCCTTGATATGTGGCTCAATGCTTGGTATAAATCGAGGAATCGGATGATAAAACACAACTTTTGATCGCTGCCGGGTGTTTAGAAATGCTTTTTTCCACCGTATAAGTCATTAAAAACATTATTTTTCAGGTTTTTCCGTTGAAAAAATGGGTTTTAACGGTCTTCACACATCACCCGCACAAGAACAAATATATATTTTAATTCCAATCTACAAGTTTTCAATCATTTTCCAAAGTTCAAAAGGCAAAAACCTCCCTAAAACACCGAAAAATTGCCCGAAGTCCGAATTTCAGCTCGAGATGCTACCATTGTCCACGGGAACGCATCTGTGCAATAGCGGCAAACAGCTTATTTTATATGTATACATTTATATGTATACATTTTGAGAATAAATCGTCTGCGTTCGAATAAAGACCTTTACATTTAAAATTTCCGAATGCTTTTGATGTTTTTAAGAAAATTTAACATATTAAAGTAACAGTTAAGCAAATGTGTAGACGCAAAATTATAGTATGTTTGTCTGTTTCCTCGGAATAATCGTAATATTTGAATTGTAACGGTATGTTCACTCTTTTACGTAAATGTTTTTGTTGGAATTCTAACTTAAAATGTAAAAACACATGTTAAAATTTTAATGTGTTTTAAACTAAACAATTAATGCTCAGATGAACCCTTTTAGCCCAGTTTTGTTCCTAACAACATCTTTTATAGGTTATAATACAGCAAAATTTAAGGTAGGGATGAAAGGATTAATGAAATTATATGATTTTACTTCACTCTATTTAATTTAAAAAACAAATATTTACAAATATATGTCCATTAGCTTTCACTTTCTGTATGAAAAACAGTAAAGAGATGTTATTTTAACTTTATTATAAAGTTTTATTGAATTTATATTAAAATTTATGTGTTGTTTTGTTGGTCTTACACGCAAAAACTAATTTTAAAAAAAATCTAATTTACATTATATGTTTAAATACTTATTTATGTAACAGAGTTTACTATTTTCTATACTTATGTAAAAGAGTGAACATACCTGTTACAATTCGAATATTACGATTAATCCAAGGAAACAGACAAACATACTAATTTTGCGTCTACACATTTGCTCAACTGTTACTTTAATATATTAAATTTTCTTAAAAACATCAATAGCATTCGGAAATTTTAAATGTAAAGGTCTTTATTCGAACGCAGACGATTTATTCTCAAAATGTATACATATAAATGTATACATATAAAATAAGCTGTTTGCCGCTATTGCACAGATGCGTTCCCGTGGACAATGGTAGCATCTCGAGCTGAAATTCGGACTTCGGGCAATTTTTCGGTGTTTTAGGGAGGTTTTTGCCTTTTGAACTTTGGAAAATGATTGAAAACTTGTAGATTGGAATTAAAATATATATTTGTTCTTGCGCGGGTCATGTGTGAAGACCGTTAAAACCCATTTTTTCAACGGAAAAACCTGAAAAGTAATGGTTTTAATGACTTATACGGTGGAAAAAAGCATTTCTAAACACCCGGCAGCGATCAAAAGTTGTGTTTTATCATCCGATTCCTCGATTTATACTAAGCATTGAGCCACATATCAGGGAAAAAATATGGTCATACTTTTTAGTTTTAAAAATCGCGACTTGGGTCCATTCTGAGCTCTGCGGGGCTTAGGGGGCTAAGAAATTCAAAATTGTAGCACCACTACGAAATAGTCGAAGAATTTTGCCGAATTTTGAGCCATAATAGAAGATCCTAGCTCAAAACCCGCGAGTTCGGTGGATTTTTGCCCACTATGCCACACTGTGCAGTGGTTTGAAATTCTAATGTCTAAAGGTATGGTTTCCTGGGAGAGAAATCGTCGATCTTCGGCGTTGTGCCACGCGCCGGACATGCGCGCGCAAGCACAAACGCAGCACTAATGCGTTGCTAGCGTATCATGTTATCAGGTCCTCGCGTCAGCATCTGAGAACTGAAAGCCCACTTGGTATTTTACTAACACAATTTAGTTCTAACTATGGAAGTTTCTAACGCAGCATAATCGCATCACGCGAACGGGGAGCTAGAGCTTGTAAAAAAACTAAATTTCATTCAACAGATGGCTTAGAATGTTGCAAGTTATCCTACTACGAAAGATAAGTTTCTAAGAAATGGGAGAGTACAGTTTTTATTGATATAACTGCGCTACAGTGTTTTACGGAGCAGGTATGACTCCACAAGAGTTATTGTACCATCAAGAGTACGAAATACTGTAGCTATAGCAAGCTGTTATGAAGAATTATTAATACTAATGGTTTGCAAAACTATTATGACTGTAACACAATAATGATGGCGTAACTCAGAGTTATGCTTTTAGTTTGAATCAGAACCTGCACATTTTTTGGCGAATTGCTTTTCTATTTCCTATTTGTATTTGTTTGTCGAGAAAAAACCAAAACCTTCACATCCACCCATTCTCACTATCAAACTTATATTCAATCGTGTTCTCACTACGGAAACTCCCTTCACAGAAGCTGTCCATTGGCTCTTTTCCTTTATTTAAAATAACATTCTTTCATATCCCAAATTTTCAAAAGGAAACACTCGGAAATTCAAACATTTTTCAAAGCACTATTAAACAAACAGAAAAGGCAAAAATTAAACTTTCGCCATAACAGCCAGTTTGGAAACATTTGATTGAGACTCATTTGGTGGCTCAAGTTAACGCTTGTATTTTTATTCAAGACAATGTATTTCGCATATTAAATAACTATTATGCAAATTGGCTTCTTATTAAAAATGAAAACGGAAGAATCAAGTCCAGAAGGCAAAAAGAGACTTTCTTTCAGCCTCTAGGCAAATGATTCCCTCTTAATAAATGATCCAGTGGCAGCATTAAGCAGTTTCCCAGTTGGGTATGAAAGTTAAAAGACCTTTTGTGAAATGGGTGATTTGCGAAAATGTTGTGGGAGAAAAATGGAAAATGAGCTTTTCGTGTACTTAAATTATATGATGCTTGAAGAAGGAAAACAACTACGCCTTGTGAAATAAAGACTTTTGGAATAAGGAATGGAAGTCATAAACGCGACGTTGCAAAAGGCTTTACGCGCCGAGAATATGCCGCGTAAGCTCGATAAGGCGCTGCAATGATTTCCGGTTGCAGCTTCACGAAAGTCTGACACGAGTTAATGAGGCTAAGCCACTCCTATGCGACTACTACTAAACAAAAAAAAAAAAAGACTTGCAACACTATGCACTATTCATAATAATTCATTTTACTTCACCCAAAGATTGTTCATCGTTTTACACAGAAGAAAAAAAAATGTGACAAAGGGGCAATGCATTTTCAAAGATATGAAACAAAGAATCTGTTGACGCACTCCGGAATTCAGCTTTGTGACTAGCTATGAGTATTCGTTTTTTCTCAGAAGGACTACTCTGATACAGCAATGACTAACATTTAGAACATCTTCCATTTAAAGCCAACATATCTGTTATAACATGCACTTATTTTCTATGACCATTTGGAAACCTAGATTTTTTTTTTCATCGGGAAATAACAAAATTCTAATTTTTAAAGGCGTATACACGATGATCCTACTGACGCTGCTAGAAAAGCATCCGACCTTTTTATTTATTTATTTATTTATTTTGTGAAAAACCGCATGGATATGAGTCAAGCACACATGCATGAGCCAACTTCAAACCTTTCTGAGCACACGTGAATTTTTCCGGCCTGTCCGTAGCGTCCGTCACTGGCAAACAGAGTCTGACTGAGTTACTCCGTAAGGCTCTTGTCGGACATGACAAGAACAGTGCTACTGCATCAAATTTTGCCTAAAACGAGGTGACAACCAAATGGAAACAGTTTGAAAGATGCAGGTGACGTTTGGTGGCACCTTCTTTGGATATTTCTTGGATTGCATTTCAAAGTTTTTGGCAAGCAAATGAAGTCCTGTAGTTCAAAAGGCTCCGAACTCTCCTCTAAACTCCAATCTCTCCTGTTTCTTTCCCAAACTCAAGAGGAAATTGAAAGGATGGTACTGTTTAAGTCGTTTCTTTATTTTAATTAAAATAAAAAACTCCGACGAGGGCTCTGCACTTTACCTCAGTCAACCCCCCCCCCCCCAATGGGGCTGCGGTAGAGGCAAATGCATTTTGCAGACTTAGTGCGATCCCCCGGCATAACAACCACTCTTTTCACGTGGCACCACTATCGGTGGGACGCCATTGCCACGAGAATTTCGACGCCCAGTTTCCCCGCTAGATGGAGTCACGTGGGCTCTATTTGATGCAAACCCGCACTAGGAATTTAATTTTGCACAGAGATACTCCATGCCAAACGAGTACTCGAGGGATCTTTTACATGGCGCATAATCATACGACATGGCTCGGGACCGGAGGGCCTCGGGTTCGATCCTCGCTGGTCGAAGACCCACCGTCGTCATTAAAGGGGACTGGGCGACGTTAAATATGCTCGTGGTCTCAATGTCCTCCAAGTGAAACGATACCTCTGGGGGTGCTAGTACTAGGTAGCTATTAGCTCCTGGACTAGTTCAAAATTCTCACTAACTGTTCGATCCGGTGATGGTGCTGCCATCTATCGGTATATAAAAATAATGGAGGCAAGGCACTTAGTATGCAGTCCTCGACATAAATACAGTTGAAGTCAGTTGTGACTCTTGAATAGAATAGAATAGCATACGACATGGACGCTGTCGAATTTCTGCATTTTGAAAGTCCACCAACGAGAGCCAGGACCGAACCCGCGCCTTTGGGCATAAGTGAAAACGGCGTCTAACCACTACACCACTCTGTCGGCTCAGTCAAACTATATCTGATGGTATTGACAGCCGATAAAGATCACGCATGCGCTGAAATGTTCAAAGACAGCTCATGCAAGGGCGCTTGGTTCTTTTCCATCAGGATTTTTTATCAAAAAAAAAAAAAAAGGTAGAATGCTTTTTTCTAACAGCCTTTGTACTCTGCATGATAAGTAAAATAAAAGAAAACAATAATTGCTTCTATTACAGCTCCTAAATGAAGATATATTTTCTTTTTACCGTCCGAAATAAAAAAGCCTTTAGTACTGTGATACAGTATTTTTAATAAAAGACATTTTTATATTGTAAGATAATTGTTTAAACCGTTAAAAATGTAAGAGTAGTTCAGATAATACGTTAAACGGGTGATTGAGTAATAAATAGAGAGATCGTGTTACAAATTACATTGTCTATGAGGGTATACGGGAGCTCATGCCCATGTCCCTCGTCCCAGAAAAAAAAAGAGGAATTTGGATTATTTGAATCATCAGAATATAGCTAAAAGCGATGATTCAGGGGAAGTTTCTGCCTGCTATTGGATTACCCGTCTGTAAATGCCAAGCTGTGCTACAGAGATTACCCGTCTGTAAGTGCCAAGCACTGCTACAGAGATTACCCGTCTGTAAGTGCCAAGCTGTGCTACAGAGAGAAAACGATTTTTACTAACTGAAATTGAAGCATAGAATTAGCGGACTAGAAGTCTTTTTTGCTTCGTATAGAAGAACTACTATAGGATATCACCAAACCACGAATTTGCCCATCATTGTCTAAATAAAGATTAAGTCATGGAAATTCTGTACCTCTAAGTGAGACTAACGTAATTCCAAAAAAATTTGATTTTCCGTTTGTTAGTGCATTGTACTTCATATGTAAAATTCTATTCCACTCCGAGCCATGTGAAAGAAGTTCTAAAAAAAACTCTTTGTAACTATTTTACAGTGTTAAAAGACCGATCATTCTATGCTTTACCATGCGCCAGACGAACATTTTCCCTCTCTCCTGTAAAGTAGCGATTATGTGAATTACGTCAGCCTGGCTCTGAGATACATAATTGTCAATATTAGTATCATTGGTTTACAAAATTCCTTTAACGAAGTTTTGCATTTTGAGAAAGCGCTCTGGGTTACTTAATTCTGTCATAAGCAAAACGTGTTTTCTCTTAATCTTCATATTTTCTTAAACTTTCAACCCTTATTTATGATGCGATCGAAGTTCTAAATCTTTCTAGGGCACACTTTTCCAAACTTTTGCTTCTAAGATTAATAAACTACGAATTTAACTTTTTTATTATTTAATCAAAAGTCAGTTCGTTTGTCTGTAATAAGTCTGCCGCTGAATTTATGCTGAGATATTTGGAGAAAAAAAATCATTTTAATCTGCACTGACACTTTGGAAGTTTAACACGTTCTCAATAATACTAAATCTCAAATGTGCTTAACAATAATGGTGATTGCGGAACTCTAAATTCTAGATATGACACTTAAAGTCAATAAACGAAGCAAATGTGCAAAAAGAATCTTTATATCATTAAAATTGAATCGATTATGTGATAAGGGGGTAAGTCCAATTGACTTTCGCAGGATTTATGCCCTTTCTGAAATAATCGATTCAGTTAAGGAAATCAGCTGTAACGTTTTCAAAATACCCTTGTATTTCCTGCGTTGAACAATTCTTTAATTTTCAATAAGTTACCGCCCTATAGCCATGGCTAAGGCAGAAATACATGAAATAAACCGCCAGCTCAGTCACTCCAGCCGAGGACTGCAGTTTCGTGCTTATTAGCACTCATCAGCCCGGCATAGGAAGTGACTGAGCTGGAGGTGGAAAACCTCTTAAGGAAGCCAAGAGTGCCAAACAAACTGCTAGCTAATATAGAATTATCACTGACTAAACGAGCGACCGAAGCAATAGTTCGGTTCGACTCGAAGATGGAAGGCAAGGCAGTGGTATTTTCAGTAAGTTACCCCCCTATAGCCATGGCTAAGGCAGAAATACATGAAATACACCGCCAGCTCTCTTGGTACTCTTGGCTTCCGTAAGAGGTTTTCCACCTCCAGCTCAGTCACTTTCCATGCCGAGCTGTTAAGTGCTAATAAGCACGAAACTGCAGTCCTCGGCTGGAGTGACTGAGCTGGCGGTGTATTTCATGTAATTATTTGACTGTTCGGTAATCATGATAACATTTTGAGTTCAGCAGTTTTCAAACTAAAAATATTAGTAAAAAATCTATGTACTTATGAAATGCATTATTGGCAAGAATTCCCTTTGAAAATGAGGTTACATTGGTATTCATAACAGGAAAAACTTGGATTTATTCTTTAAGTTGAAATCTACCATTAATTAAAAACCTGATGAAACATTACTTGTAAAACTTCAAACAAGTTATAAGAAACAAATTCTCCAAAGTAATAGCTTTTAAATGCAGCAACAAAAATCAAACCGAGTTACTCATTACTTCTGAAATATCATTATGAAGCGGAAGACAGCCTTTTGGAAGGTCTGTCATTTATCATTTTAATCGTTCTCATTGAAAATATTCAGTGGTTATTTGAAAAGAAATTTCTCGTTCGTTATCTTCTACAGAACTTCAAAATTGAAATTTATCTTCAATCGTCATTTCTTTTCGAGTCAGATCAGTCAAAATAGTATTTAAATGGCGTTGTAGCAGGGCTGCTAATTTTTTTTTTTTTTTTTTTTTTGCCATCCACATTGTCTAATGAACGTAGATCATGATTTTAAGGTGCGACTCGGTTTCAAAAACGCTTAACCCTGTTTGTATATCAGTGTACGTACACAATGTGGAGACCAAATAAATCGATTGTATATTATTTCAACGAATGGAAATTAATTCATTTCCCATTTTAACTACTTTAATTAAAATAGGAAAAATGAAAGATGATCTAGCAAAAAAAAAAAAGAGTTATACATAAATTGAAACAAGAAAAATGTGTAAAAATCTCAGAATAGTAAAAAAGTATCCTAACTAATATATCTACAGCACTTTTTGTAGAATTGTAAACCAAGAATTGGCTGGAAGGTTTCAGATTGTAGTCATTGAATTAGAGTTCAATCTGCGTTGATTAATCGAGCTTGTATTTCTATTGAGCATGTATAAGTCAGTTATAGTATTATTCGTCAATGCGGATGTTGATCAATAATTTTTCATGAAATTAAAGCAGCTCAGGGGGAATAGAAAGTGCATTCCGCCTCATTGTACAAACCATAACTATGTTCCTTTTCAATAACACCTGAAACGTATGGCGGCAAAGGTAGGTAGCTACAAAAATAAATAAATAAATAAAAAAGAAAGCATTCACATATATGTTGCTACAGAAAAATGTGAGCTATAAACGCTGTGTAGGGAGCAAGTATTGTGCTTCAGAACGTTGGAAAATTGATTATTTTAATTTTTATCACAAAAGTATTTATTCGTTATTATGTAGGGGATCATATTGAAACTCTGACTATCTCAGGCTGTTGGTCAACCAAAGAATTGCAATCACTTTTCAAAAAAAAAAAAAAAAAAACGCATTTGGCAAAAAATTGGAGATACCTACTTTTGCAAGAAAACGTTTCTTCACCGCAAAACATTTGTGTAAGGTAACCAGGTTTAATGGGTGTAATGTTACACGAATTCTGGAGTATGTAGTGTTTTTTTTTTTTTTAAACGCAAATTGTTGAATTAAAGTTTCATTATGGTTTAGATCATGTCCCTCCTAGAGTCAGTCGAATTCAACGCGCATGCGTAAAAATCAGCATCGGCGCAGAGGTGGTAATTTCTTATTAGCCAAACAAAGACTTGCTTCGTTGGCCGAGCGGTAAAACTCTTGCTTTGCGACCCGTCTGTGAGACTGGTGTGGATTTGATCCCACTCAGGTGTCCTGGGTTATTTTTCTTCTTTTACTGCTATTAAAATGTCTTATTTGTATAATAAAATAAATATCGAATTGGTGTAAAGTTGATTGGTGTATATTGGATGTGAAAAAGTATGAACTTCATGAATACTGCATAAACGAATGATTGAAAGCAGAAGTTGCAAAGAAAACCAAAAACAAGTGGTTTTCAGCATTATTCATTTATTTATTCTTTTATACTGTTATACCTCTTCCAATTTAAAAAGTATACAAAGCAGTTTTTACTTGACTATTTAATATATTTGGGTACTTTAAACCATCAAATAGTTAACTTGAAGTATATGAGTTCTCGTTCAAGAAAATCAGATGAAAGCTTAATTTTTGCTCAGATGAAAGCTTTCAAACAATTTCTCTGAAAGCATAAAGAAAACTATGGCGTAACCTTACGCAGGAATTAGTGAAACGGTATGCTATAGTTAATTAACATGGTGTAACCTTCCACAAGCGATGTAAAACCACTGATATCGGTTAAGTTACTCACGGGCAGTTGAGGCAGCTATCCTGCCACCGATTTTATGGACTAAAGTTACGCAAAAAATTTTAGGTCCCCCCCCCCCCCCAAAAAAAAAAGTCGCACACGACATTTCGTTTTTTAGATAATTAGTTAAATAAAGACCCTTTGATGTATGATTTAATATCCCACACGTAGCTACCTTCATTTTTCAAAGTATATCAAATTGAATGTCATATTTTACTAAATTTTGCGTTATATACTGTCGAAATAGGAAATATCCGCTGAACAAAACCAACAAGTTAGAAATTATCACACATGCACGGGGATAATATAGTATTGGATATATGTCAACCCATATATTCGATAATGAAAGAAAAAAGTACAATTTACTCTTTTGATGGTCATGTTGAAAAGTTTAAAGCTATACTTCGAGCTCAGTTTACCTATTTGAAATGAAGAATTACTTTGATACTGAGTTAATGATGCTTTGACACACAGATGCAGTCTGCATATTAATTTTCATTCCCTGCCAAAGATGATTCGGAAACTTCAGAAATCTATTGTGGAGTGCCAAGTCTTTCGTTCTATAAGTAGGAAATTGCAAATCAGTTTTTTTTTTCAGCAATCACGATTGCTTATTTTTCTCATTTGACTGTTTTGATGTCCTATCTTTTTATTTTCCCACCGCCACCCTCCGCACCCTGTCACCGTCGACCGGCTCCTCACGATGCTGCTCCTATAGCGAAAGCCAACTCCAGGTTGCATCCATGTCCTACACACACGCGCATACATACGCAGCTACACACACACACGCACACACACATACACACAACTACCCACACATTCCTGCCTGCACACTGACACAAACACATATGCCTACACACACATACACATACCCCCCACACACACATACACACATTTATATACACAACTACCCACACACTTATGCCAGCACACAGACAAATACACATGCCTACACACACATACACATACCCCTACACACAAACACACATACCCCCACACACAAACACACACGTCTACATACACACACTTGTGATTGCGAAAAACATAATTTGAATTCAAGATGTCAAAATTCAAATTATTTTTTTTTACACTACTTTGAAACGAGCTGATGTGTGCATCACATGACTTCCTTTTACTCTAATTTAAAGATAATAGTGTCTCGGAGCGAGCAAAAAAAAAAAAAAAAAAAAAAAAAAAAAAAAAAAAAAAAACTTTAAATACTTTCATTCCAAGTCTGTTGCGAACCGAAGTGAAGAAAACGTTTTATATAGATACATTTTACCAATATTGGCAGTTTTACTGTGATTCAATGGTTAACTCTCTAAATATGGCCAAATTAAAACCAGATTTAAAAAAACCGCCAAATTTGTTGCCAAGTTGGCGACCAAACTTCGCCACCAAAAACTTGGCGATATATTGCCAAGTGTTTGTTAAATTATAGCACCGCTTGAATTTACATTGAAATTAACAATGATTTTACCCCAAAAATTTTAAAAGATTTTACCCCAATTTAATGTCATTTTCTAATTATTGGCAGTTTTAATGTGATTCAATAGTTTACACTCTAAATATCACTAACAGTGGCCAAATTGAAAAAATATTTTAAAAAAAAAATCGCCAAATTTGTCGCCAAGTTGGTGACAAAACGTGGCGACCAAAAGACTGGCGATATATCGCCTAGTGTGCGCCAAATTATAACACCACTTGAGCTTACATCGAAATTAACAATGATTTCCCACTAAAAAGGGGCAAAAGACCCCTTTGGAACATCCGAATGCAACCAAAAGAGAAGGTGCACAATTAGACACCACTTGGAGTCTATGTGCCAAATTTCAACTTTCTAGGACATACCGTTCTTGAGTTATGCGAGACACATACACACATACATACGTACATACGGACGTCACGAGAAAATTCGTTGTAATTAACTCGGGGATTGTCAAAATGGATTCTTCGGGTGTCTATATGTTCTTAGGCATGTATCCACGTGTGATCGGGTTGAAAAAAAATCAATATTCATTCGGGGGCGAGCAAAATGGAAATTAAGGCCGATTTTTGAGTAAAAAATTTTTCGCGAATACAATACTTTCTTTTTTGTAAAAGGAAGTAAAAAACGCAACAAATTAACCACTTTTCTCTATTTCCTAGAAATATAAAGGCTTGGTTTAGATGCTAATAAACTCCCATTTCTAAATTTATTGATTTAGAAGTGTTCGTCTTCTGTTGAATAAAAGTGAAACATTCTACTTTCTACACAATTTGCAGTTACTTGTTTGTGGTAACTGCAATCCCGAACCAACTTCTTCGTCCGAAGCAACCAAAAATCTAACAAGAATTTCTTGCCCGGATAAAGCATGATTCGTTGTTGAATACATCATTAAAATATGTTGACAATAATACCATAGTGGGAAATTACTAACGACACGAGAGTATCAACTACATTTCGGATATCTCAACTATCAAATGAGATTTCAAAGGAAAACGGGAAACTCCCCAAAAAATCTTTTTTGGCTTCCATTGGTCATGCAATTGACGTGTTGTCAGGCAGTCTCCGGTGGAGGTAGTAAGGAAAGTAAGGGGATTTTCTTCAAAAGCACAAACTTACAGGGTTTTCTACTAAATTCCAAACGTCAGTCTGAAAATATTTTACTCCGATATCTATTTTGGTACAAAACTGAAAAATGCTATTCATTAAAAAGAAGCTAGCCGTATATAAATATACATACATGGGTAGCTCAATCCGCTTGTACGGATGTCAGAGTTATACTCCCACTTATTTCGAAACTTTAGAGTTTAGTTATAATTTTATCTTTTAAACATAAGGAACCATAACCTAAAAGAAAACATTATCGAAAAACGTATACTGAAAAAATGAGTTATACGTATCAGCCGCAACACACAGATTCACAAAGCATTACTTTTTAGATACTAAATATAATGTAGATCCTTTATATTAGTGTACATAATAGTTTCATTTCCAGTCAAAGTTTAAAAATCCTGGAGTAAATTGCAAATATGTGCTTAAAAATGTCACAGCCATGCAGATGGATTAAGTAAGACATTAGTTTTAGCAATAAATATAGGATTCATTTATAGATATGTGCGTTAAACGTAATAATATAAATAAAGACATTATTATTTTCTTTCTTGAACCTATGCTTTTTAATTATAAGGGTTCAAAAGGCGCTGTTTTTTTTTTTTTTTTTTGACAAACAGGATTGCGTTTTAATCGAAGAAAAACATTTATATACTTTGTGAAACATCAAAACAAATAAATTCATGTAACTATATCGTAATATTCATGCTAAGGTTTTCTCTATAAAAAATTAAATTGATTTAACTGATACAAACCGAAACAAACGGAAATCTCCTGGCAGCAAATAAAATTTAAGTTTTCTAAACATGCGTTAAATTAACTACGAATCGCGAATAAAAGCAAAAACTAGATTTAAATTCTTAACAACATTAATTAAAATCATGGATTGATTTAAACTACTGATTTTTTATGCAGGCACTAACTTTTTTTGGGAAAATCAACCACAGCTGTAAGTTTTCTCTTCGAATTGATTGAATGAAGTTTAACTTTTTTTTACTAGCAAAAAACTTTCATACAAAACGCACATTATGGTATGATTTATTACACTACAATACATTAATTTTTCCCCCAGATAATACAAATAACATTAACCCAAATAATTATCTTTATTTAATTGGCACTCAAGCTTTGATTTTGAGGCAAACGTAATACTTAACTGTTTAAAGAGTTTTAAAGCGAAGTTTTTTCATTAAATTGCAAAACAATTACTCTAACTATTATGATTAATTCAATATTTATGGCATATTTTAATTGTTCATTTTACAGATACCTGTTTTAAAACTGGGAGGATTTCGCTATTTTCATTCTGGTGTCATACGGTTTTATTAAGTGCATGTCTCAGAATTTTCCGTATGACATTAAAACTTCATTCTATTTAAGTAGTAGTTAAAAATGTACTAGCTTTTCAGAGTCCGTAATGAAAAAAAACATTGAAAAGCACAGAACACGGCCATAACACAGGTGAACAAAATGATGTCTTTTCTTTGGTACACAGAGTTTGAGAACTGATTTTAGATACGTTTGGGGCTCTGAATCGAAATAAGAAATTAATTTTTCTCTAGCAGCTCTACTTTTTCATAAAAGTTCTGCGGTATTGCCCAAAATGTGCAGTTTTAACTCCATTTCGCGCACTTCTAAAGCAAGCATAAGTTCCAGAAATAAGGATTGCTTCCGGGATATTTTCCCTATTGGGTCAATCCATTTCAATTCACCTAGGAAAAGAGGATTTTGTTGATTAAACTTGCTGGATTTAATATTTCTATGATGGTAAGTAACCATATGATTTTTTTTGCCCGTATGTGATCTGGTTTTTGTGTTACGAACCGTCAAACTTATCAAAAAACTTAATTTTTTACCAACCGCTAAGCCTAATCTGCAAGCACACGTACTTATTCGGTAAATTGTGATGAATCCAGAAATCGTTCAATAACTCTGAAAATTTTCAGATATGTTGATAAAAGCATGAAGATTTGATAAAAAATTACATGAAATTTATATAATGTAATTTTATACGAATAAAAAATTAAACTACGAGAAGCATTTTTTTTTCTGGTGCAAAACATGAGTTGACTTAAGTAAAATTTTTAATTATAAGGCAGAGGCCCTATTCAATAATTTAAACATTTGAATCAAACCTGGTGGTGTGTTCTATCATTGCAAAGAATAAAATTAGTGGACTTCTTGTTTTCTTGTTAATATTGTGCAATATATTCACGTCAGCACTGAAATTTTTGAAAAATTGCTCGTAGTATTATCAGTCTGCAGTCCAGTTACGTTCACGAAAACTCACTACATGGAGTAAATATCTGGCAAGTTTAGCAACAACGCTTCGATTTTTAAATTATTTTTTTTGCTTACATTCGCTTCGAGTGATCTGTAACGAGTTAGATCGCTGTATATAATATTTTCAGGGCCCGATTAATGTAGGGGGCTACCCTGAACAAAAGTTTTTTGGAGGTCCCCTGTGGTCAAACCTTATAAACATAAACATCAATGGAGAACCAGGAGCGGTTATTTCAGGGAGTTATGAAATGTTGAACCACTCAGTTAAAATATTTGTTGGAATACAGAGCATCCCACACTTGAAAAAAAGTAAATAAATGAGAATACCCGAATTTTTTCTTTCATTTCCTTAAATAATAGACTGCTACAATTTTAGTCTTTTTGAGGCACTTAAAAATCGGTGACCCATGGCGAACAGCCTAATTATTGTGTTTGGTAATTAAGTTCTGACTATTTGTATAACACAGTAGGAATAAAAACTCCATGTTTTGTTTTTTTATTTGATTTATATATAACTTAAAACCTGTGTCACGTATATTTCAATGTTATATCTTAAAAATGTGAGCTTCTGGGCCAAAACCGATGTCATATTTTAACTCAGGGCACCAAACTCATACGAAACCATTTCTAAATGCCCGCGCAACAAAGTGACTGTTCCCCTATGTAATAGATGCTGTGTGTTTTTTTTTTTTTTTTTTTTTTTTACGAACAACGACTATTTTGAACAATGGGAAATTTTTATGAAAAAGATTATTAAGTTTTGGGATTTTAAATTTAAATTATGCTTTTCGCAATCACGAATTTCAAATAGTACCCCACTGGTTGGGTTTCTTCTTTCTACTAATGGCTTTTATAGCAATCGTAATTTCAAAAAGCATAATTGTAATTCTAGATTTCAAAATTCAAATGAATGCCAGGGTCTGGATGCTGGATCTTAAGTGCTGGAAGCTGGATATTGTGCGCTGGATATTGTTTTCGCGTGAAAAGGATTGTGTAAAGTAGAGAAAGTCAGAAATAAAATTGATTCCGAGGCACACATGGGCGCCACCACCCAGGGAAAGGGACATGTTCGCGGAGACCCCCCCCCCATGGACTTGAGGACATGGACACCACCACCGATCAGGGAGATTGCTAGTGGAGTTCCGTACATCCGATAAGTTTGCATTGTAAGCATAGAAAATTAAAATCAAATGATATCAACTACGGTCAAATGAAAACAATAAGCAATCGTGATTTCTCACTAAATAAACCATATGAAACAAATTTTACTCAGAAAGAATTATCTTAAAATTTTATCCCAGAGGTATTTTATATTTCATTCTTTAAACGAAATATGCACTTAAAAGCATGATAATAATGTTATACCATTTCAATTTTATCACTTCTCAATGTTATGGGAAAAAAATACGGGCAATGCATCTCGAGAAATAAAAATTTACATTATTGATGTATTATAAGCGTACTTAAGTTCACTTTAAATCTTAATTATGTCTGTGAGGTTGAACAATATGAGTAGGTTTTTTTTTTCTTTTCCTAAAGATCTGAATTGCGACTCTGACTATCCAATATACGATTCTTTCATTATTTTTGTAAATTTTATTTCACAACGTAACAATATTTTCAGACAAAAGGCTCATAGGAACAAGTCCTATACTCTGTTTTTACATCGAAAAATAAGTGTAAAAATTGCAAAACACACCTCTAGAAAAAATTAAAGATGGGTTTTACTGATTTTTCTTTTAAATTTTAGGGGAGTTGGGTACGGAATACCCTCATGAGCCTCCCAATATGCACCAAATGTTCATGATTTTCAACTGTACACCTCGCTAGCACATCAGAAGAATGTTGATGATTAATACATTGCTCCTTTATCTTCCAAAATAATAATAATAATAATGACTATGAAACTAGAAAACTAAAAACAAAAAGGGTGTGCGATTTCCAAAAAGAGGAACGTGATGGCAGAAAATGGTAGTTATATTTGAATTGAGATTATTATTTTACGTGAGAATCAGCAAGAATGGTGTGAGAAGCATTTTGAATTTTTTTTTCTTGCTGCGTGCCACACAGTAATATTACACAATAAAAACATCATACCAAGAAAAAGTATAATATCATCTCCTTCCATAGTAACTATATGACTCTCACTGTAAACGACAGTTTTGTGCACATAAAAAAAATACGAATAATGAAAGCACAAGTCTACGGAATTACCCACATGCACAGAATTCGACCGATTAGTTATTGTAATAATTGGCAACGTTATGAAACTCATAACCAATGAAGGTAATTAAGGAGACAAAGTATTCAAAGGGAAAATTAATATTTTAATTATTGCGATTAAAAGAAACTATGTATATAACCAATGCTTCCGAACTTCTTGCCTTAACATAAATTTTTTGAAAGTTCTAAACATAACAACATTGTTTAAATCTCACGAAGTTTTGGAGTACTTTTTTTCCTTCTCATTCTTAGATAGGTGTTGATGGTGCCATCAAGCAAACAACGCTAGAACAATCTCAAAGAAAGCTTTTGCGAGAAGCCATAAATGTGAAACAGTTAGTCGAAATACTTACCATGCTCTTTAGTGGCCTTTACGTTAAAATTTAAAGCACCGTGAAGCTGAATTCCTTCAATTAAAGTTTCCTTGCTTTGTGGAAAGGATAAACTCCGCCGCACATTTCCATAAACATTGCTGTGCATTAAGTTCACCACATAACTCCTACGATTCGGATGACTGCCTTTGACCCTAATTTTTAAAGTGCGAACGGGTTGCTTTAATTGCTTTAAAATGGACACATATCATTACGATATATATGCCATTTAACTTGACATATAGCAATTTTAACAAACTATATAATTGTCAACATAACAAATTGTAGTTTTGCATCTCGACTAAAAATTTATCGTAGAGCACAACAATATATAGTTTTAAAAATATGAAGCATTGCAATATAAACACGCAACGACAATCATGGATGCCAAAAAAATGCTGCCTACAATGTTTTCAAAATGTTTTTATAAAATGTTATTGAACAACCTTTTGTATGTCTGCACTATATTTCATAATATGTTGAGAAATATCGGATGAGTTAGGCTTTACCCTTAATTCATTTTAAACAGTTTTATAAATTCTAATGGCATTCTATGGCAATTGGAAAAGAATATCAGAATGCACAATGCTTTTTACGCAGTAATGCAAATTTCTTTACATCTATATCATTTCGTTTTAATAAAAGTAAGCCAGCTGCCTCGAGCAAATAATTCTCATACATGCATTGGCTTTTTTTTTCTTTTCCGAGAGAAAAATTTAAGGAAATTTAACTCTAATTTTATTTAAAACAAACGCATTCTAAAATTGCGAAATGAAAAGAAAAAATCACAAAAAGTACACTAACAAAGGGTTAGAATTTTTTAAATGTATCAAATTCATCATTGTCAATGTGATTTCAAAATATCAAACTGTAATAAATCGACGACCAAGCAAGAAATCACATAAAAATGTCTCTGAAAATCAATTACATAAAGGTTCAAGCGTGTAATTAACATATCGCATCCTTATTCGCTAATTTAAAGCCATGAAACTAAGCCGAATATAACTTGCAGATGTAAAACAAAGACAAACGAAAAAAAAAAAAAAATTTTTCCACACGCTTCATTTTCAGCGGAATAATTAAGAGTAAAAAGAAAATATGTATTGTTGTAAAAAACAAAAAGCAACCACAACAAAAACGATATTTTTAGTTGTAAAAATAAATTCCACGCATTTTATTTTTTATTTGCTATGTCGAGTTATTTTTAGGTGAGCCATGGATTTTGTTTCGATAAAAAGTTATTATAGATATTTCGAAAATTACTGAAGCTTCGAATAAATTTCTACTGTTGTAGAAAAATCTGGGCTCTCGAAGTAGCAAACATTTAAAAGCATTAAACAATTTTTTCGTATGTATAATAGCTTATTTATGTTAAAAATGTGCTTAAAATTAAAAGAAAAAAAGGATTAGGAAAAAACAACATTTCGACTTTGCTCGTTATGCTTGAAAAATAAACACCTTTTTTTAAATGAAAATACGACTCTGTAAAGCAAAATTACTTTCCAAAAAAAGTCTCATTTTTACTTCCTTTTACAAAAAAGGAAGTATTGTATTCGCAAAAAAATTTTCACTCAAAAATCTGCCTTAATTTCCATTTTTCTCACCCCGAATGAAGGCTGAGTTTCTTCTTCGACCCGACCACACGCAGATATATGCCTATGAACCTACAGACAGCCGAAATATCCATTTTGACGATTCCCGAGTTAGTTACAACGAATTTTCTCGTGACGTCCTTATGCATGTGCGTATGTGTGTATTAGTGTATGTATGTCGCATAACTCAAGAACGGTATGTCCTGGAAAGTTGAAATTTGGTACGTAGACTCCTAGTAGGGCCTAGTTGTGCACCTTGCGTTTTGGTTGCATTCGGATGTTCCTAAGGGGGTCTTTTACCCTTTTTTGGGGGGAAATCAGTGTTAATTTCGATGTAAACTGAAGTGGTGTTATAATTTGTCGGACACTTGGCAATATATCGCCAGTCTTTTAGTCGTCAAGTTTTGTCACCAACTTGGCGACAAATTTTGCGATTTTTTAATTTTAAATTTGGTTTAAATTTGGTCACTGTTGGTGAGATTTAGAGAGTAAACAATTGAATCACATTAAAATTGCCAATAATGGGCAAATGACGTTAAGGGGGTCCGGGACACATTTTGAAAAAAAATTTATTATGTACTTTAGAGTTTTGAAATTTTTTGCACTGATTCATCATTTATTTATAAGCAAAGTCATAACATAAATATGAAAAAAAATTATTTTTTTATTTAAATTTAATTAGTTTTTTTCAAAAAAATGGGGTTGCTTTAAACTGCTATAACTCAAAATAATAATGGTCAATTTTCAATTTTTTTTCAAAAAAGTATGCACGAATATCTAAGCTTTAATTTTTATTCGGCGATTTTAAAAATATTGATTCAATAAAAAAAAAAAAAAAAAAAAAAAAAAATTTGATGAAAAATTTCGAAAAATTCGAAGATACGTTTTATAAAAAAAATCATAATTTTTGCAGTAAACGTTTTTTTTTTTTCAAATTCGCCGAATAAAAATTAAAGTAAACTGCTTGAAAAAGATATGCTCCAAGTTTCATTACATTATCGGTTCCTGACTTATAAGAGTTTGAATGCAAGAAATCGGGAAAAATTGCATCATGGAGAAAAACGCGTTTAAAGTTTTAAAGTTAAGTACACATTAGTTAGATGCATGCAACAAAAATAACTATATCTTTCGTTCTATTTAAGGTAGAAATAAGATTCAAACGTCTTCTTAAGCAAAAAGAAATGGAGCAATTTTTCAAATTATAAAAAAAAAATTGCAAAATTTGACGATTTTTGTGTCCCGGACCCCCTTAAATTGGAGTAAAATGAAGTCATGTGATGCACA
This sequence comes from Uloborus diversus, assembly GCF_026930045.1. Taxonomy (NCBI): domain Eukaryota; kingdom Metazoa; phylum Arthropoda; class Arachnida; order Araneae; family Uloboridae; genus Uloborus; species Uloborus diversus. The sequence goes on from NC_072733.1 coordinate 206,311,642, forward strand.
CATCAGCTCGTTAGATTCATTATCATTTGTTGAAAACATAATTTTAGATTTCAAACCGTTTTCCAAACCTCCGCCACAAAATTTGCGTCACTACATTTCTGAGAGCAAGCACTGCGTACTGTTATAACTATTGTCATTAAAATAATATTTCGATTCCTCACATCCAGTTCAATACCACCATAAGTGCACATTTTTGATTTTATGGCATAATTGCAGTGCTGACATTTTGGACTTTGAAGTGAAACTCAGCCACAAGTGATTAAGATTAATATATCAGTACCTCAGAGGGATACAACACTATGTCCATTTTTTTCCAAAATGACATCACAGAGTTGAAATCAGCTTTTTCATATTTAATAGAGGCACAGAACACCATGTGGTTAAAACTACTCTCCTGTAAAGTTATGAAAATGGACATAGGGTAGCATCCCTCCGACGTACACACAAAAACACACACACACTAGAAAATCGTCTGTCAAGGTATGACTTCTACATTTGACTGAAGCAATTGCCTATCTGGTGATATTTTGATAGCCCAAGTTTTGACCCTAACTCCAGTGGATTAACCCTAAACTCCAGTAGATAGCGTTCATTGTTGACCACTGTTCCCCTGAAATGACACAGTCTTACCACACTAAAAAAAACTGTAAATTTTGAAGAAGTTATCCGTATTTTTTACAGAAAAAAACTGTTCGTAATAAAATACAGGATTTCTCTGTTTTTTTTTGAATCTGTAACCGGTTATACTTTGTTTTTCTTCGAATCTTCGAAATTTCGCCCGCGTGTTTGGATTTTGGTTCTCGTGCTCGAGGTTTTTGATCTTATATTTATTTATAAAAAGCGAGTAAGTCTTAAATCGTTTGCAACTTCCATTTCATTGCATCCTAATCAATACTTTATTATTATGTTTTTTTGTCATCTGTTACAGAGGCATATTCGGAAATTTACCTTTGTATACATGTATTTCGTAGTAGTATAGTAAATATTGAAATGGATTTATGAAAGTATAGTTTCATTTTTTAATCTTCGTAAAATAATAAATCAGTTTGAATAAATAATAAATATACGGAAGATTTCTGTAAAATAAACGGAAGAAAACTGGCGTCCTGGCTGACAGTTTTTTTCCGTAAATTTTACGGATTCTTTTTACAGTGCAGTAAAACAGTTAAGTTACCGGATCCAGTTCAGCCTTGTCACAATAAAGCCTTTCCCGGCATATTAAACATTACCAAAACAGATTATCCAATTATCATGTCGTGACGCGAGTTTCATTGTAGATGACGTCAGGAGCGTTACTCGATCATTTGTATATATATATATATATATATATATATATATATATATATATATATATATATATATATATATATATATATATAACTTTTATTTCAGTTCGAAGTCCAATATGTTAGCACTGTAATACCGCCATAAAATCAAAGACTAAAAATTTGGCGATATTCATTCGCAAGTGTACAACATGTGCTCATTTTCGCAAGATCGACTCAAACTGAGGGCAGAACCAGCGCGAATGTGAAATACTTGCACTTAATTGATTTGAGGGAAGTTAATATTGATTTTCCTTATTTAAATCCATAAATAAAAGGTTTGATAAAGAAGTAAAGCCACAGACATTTGCCATTACTCACAGCCTTCTGTTTTTTCACTACTCTAATGGAGTTTGAGTGATGTAGAAATACTTTTAAGATAGTTAAGGAATTAAAAGTGACATTAAATGGTACTCAAACTCAATTCGCTCACTTTGCAGCACAAAACTTTACAACGAAAATGATTATACGAGTTTAAAGAGCAAAAACAACGCATTTAACAGTTTTACGGTATTTTTCCACACCGTATTGTATATTAAGAACTCATTGAAGTAGAATAAAAAAAGAACTCTCCAAACTACTTGAATCTTCCGCCTTTCCAAATCATCGACGTAATTAATTTAACATCCAATAAAGTAGCATTTGTTTATTTTAGGCATTAAAGAAAAATGAATGACTATAAATAAAACTTAAGATAATGACTTTTAAAAGAGAAGCGAAAAAGTTACTCATTAGAACTTAAAAATCACTAAGCGTTACTGAACGAGAGACTGCCTTCTTGAAGCATAATTTATCATTTTAATCACTTTTTCACTCAAAGAAACCTAATTACTGATACGCAAAATAAATATTTCAGAAGGGGACATCTAAGCGCATTTCAGAATCCGTTTAGTAGCTAGACACTGCTATATATTTACATTCGAGATCACATTTCAAGTATGTGTTAAAGAGGAAGCTTTTTTTTTTTTTTGCTCTGTAATTAATTAGATCTGATTTAAAAATGATTCATTCCAGACGAATCTTCTGAAAACAGATGACAAATTGTACTGGATGTTATTAAGCTGAAGATGCGCAGGATCTGAAAATATATTAAAGCAGTCATATTTCTAAGCGATATAATTACTCCTGAAGTTTTTCTTTCTCCGATTGCACTTTTTTTTCATTTGGGGACATTAATGTAATAAAAGCCAGAAAAAACTGTTTGTTGGACATTTATTACGCAAAACATTGAAATTAGACACTAACTTTTAAGATATCTGAATTTTTAGGATTTTAACCAATATTCTAAAAGACAAGGAAACAAATTTTTCATAACATTTGTTTTTAATCTTAAAATATAAAAAAAAAACAAGCTCTCTCACTACTTTGACTAAATAATTAAAACAATACGTGTTGTACTTAGAAATAATTCTGAATCAACCACGTTTATGACTTAAAAATATTTAACTATATGCAATAATCTAATTTGAAAATTAAGTTTTAAAGTCTGATTATTCAACTACATCATAGTTAAAATATTTTATATACACGTTAATCTGTAAATGTACAGTCCTGTTATTTGAAAGCAAACAAATAACCCCGTTCGAATTTTTCTGTAGTCCACCCAGCACAATACAAATAACACGAAGACAAGATTTTTTTTTTCATGATTAAAAAGATGGCATTAAGATACATTTGAGCTAATTAATTTTTAACAACAATCCGATGTTCAGTTCATGGGTATTGGTGGTAATGCAGTTGCAAACATAAAAGTTAAACGCATCTGAACGGTAGTTACAGCAAAATATCCATTTTAAACATTCCCGTTCTTATATGAGGAGATAACGTTTCCGGGCTTATTGGCCGTGGTCTAATTGGAGTAGAAATTCCAGACGTTAGGCTTGCTTTGTGCAGCCATCATCAGTGGTTTGAGTTTGGTGAGACTGAATTGATTCATATCAGTCTCACCAAACTCAAACCACTGATGATGGCTGCAGCAAAGCAAGCCGAAACGTCTGGAATTTCTACTCAAATTAGACCACGGCCAATAAGCCCGGAAATGTTAATTGGAGTAGAAATTCCAGACGGTTTCGGCTTGCTTTGTGCAGCCATCATCAGTGGTTTGAGTTTGGTGAGACTGAAGTGATTCATATCAGTCTCATCAAACTCAAACCACTGATGATGGCTGCAGCAAAGCAAGCCGAAACGTCTGGAATTTCTACTCAAATTAGACCATGGCCAATAAGCCCGGAAATGTTAATTGGAGTAGAAATTCCAGACGTTTCGGCTTGCTTTGTGCAGCCATCATTAGTGGTTTGAGTTTAGTGAGTCAGTCTCACCAAACTCAAAACACTGATGATGGCTGCAGCAAAGCAAGCCGAAACGTCTGGAATTTCTACTCAATTAGACCACGGCCAATAAGCCCGGAAATGTTATCTCCTCATATTGACGCCGGCCGTGAAAGCCTTAAACAGTATTTTATTCCCGTTCTTAATTTTAAGTGTTTCATTTTTAATTTTCTGCAATAAAATTATCAGTATTTTAATATCACCGGTAGTAATTATATCCCAACCATTATATCATAGCCGCCTTTAATTCTTTTATCCACCATGATTTCTCCTTAGTTACATTTTTCTTCAGAACGTCCCACAATTTTCCATGGGATCTGGGCTACTCTGAGGTCGTTCAATGACATCCATTTTGCTTTCCATTACCTACTGTTTAACATACATGGATCTGTGAGAGAGGGCATTGTCAGTTTGAAACAGGAATTCCCACAAGAAAATTGATTGTAATCGGTTGGAATTTATATAAATATTTTATGCATTATATTTTCTCTAGCCACAACAAAGGAAAATATTTCAAATTAAGAACTAAACTAATATTGCATATATATTATAATTAACATTACACAAATCAATTTGCATTTTACATCTTTGTTCATTGTAAAGGAGGTCTGTAATGGTGGAGGAATATAGATTCACATACATATGATTTTTATCCTGTAATTTTCATTATAGAAACGGCAATATACTTGAAACAAGAACGCAATACAGCTCTTTTACAGTGTCTGATAAAAAAAAAAAAAAAAAAAAAAAAAAAAAAAAAACACATTTCTCGCTTTTCCCAACACTAAATCGCAGTCCATCGGGAGGCATTTTTTGTCATCATAGAAATAAAATCTGCTCGCATCTGAAGGAAGTCAAATCTTCGTTTCCACTAAAAATCAATTCCAATTGCATTCCGTATGGTATTGAACTTCGGGTAAGACCCATATGCTAATACTCATGCTAACGCACGAGTGGATCTGAATCAATAGACAGCATGCCTGGAATCGAATAAACCAAATAACTTCCCCTGTGGCTGATTTACATTCCACATGGAGCCAAAACCAACGAGAATCTTCAAGTGGCCACTCGTATACCATTCACGGCTCTTCAATTCTTGACACAATAAACGCGGATAATGCCGGTTACGACTAACACTACATAGCCCGAGGCTGCATGAATATTTACATTGGAATATAACCATCTTGTGGGAATTGGCTTCTGCATAGCGTGTGAGCTGTGTGGGGGAAGGGGGGGGGGGGTCGCTGGGAGAATTGCACCACTGGGAACTTTTATCGGCGAGTATTTTTTCTTTTAACTTTTGCTCGGATTTACTTTCATGAAAAAAGTCGTTCATTGCTGACAAATAGTCTGCGTAAAAGGTTGGTGGTTAATTAAAATTTAGATTAAGGGTGATTAAAACAAAAGAGAGAATGGAAATCCACACCATGTAAAATAACAAACAAATTTAGGATTTCAAACAAGTATTGGATACTTGCCATGACAAAATCAAATTTTGATTATTTAAACTTTTTTCAAGTAAAGTATATAACATTTAATGCGTATTTATTGTGTGCGGACTTTCAAGCATGTTATACACAATTTCAGAGGAATAAAGTAGGGGATCCCCCCCCCAACAAATACAATGTGTAGTTTCTGTATTCTCAATTCATAGTGAAAGATAAGTGTTGCATGGCAGATGGTTTAGCATATTTTTAAGACATCAGCAAGATGAAAAAGAAGTATAAAAAATATCTTCAGACACACGTAAATACGCATCAAGTAAATATATTCCGATGAAATCTATATATTAATCTAAAAGGACAAAACATATATATATATATATATATATATATATATATATATATATATATATATATATATATATATATATATATATATATATATATATATATATATATAAGGTTGCCAACTGCTTCGCATCTTGCGTAGGTGCTCCGCAAAACTAGCAAAACTCTCAAAAGAGTTATTTTGCTCAGCATTTCCTGGCCGAGCGTTTTCAAGCATGACATAATGTTTAAAGCTGTTTTTTTTTTTTTTTTTTTTGCTAGCGCTTAAAATAATTATCAAAGCTCAGAAGCAATTTTAGAAAAGCGATTTTAGTTTTTTTATTGAATTTTTACAAAATACAGAGTTGCTCCTCAAAATTTTTAAATGCTCCTCAAAATCACTACAGATGCTCCGCAAATTGTTTGTCTAAGCTTAACAATCCTTAATTTACCTTAACCGTAAAATTTATTTTAAATTAACCTCTTTGCCATTGAAAATGATTGGTAACCTAAGTATGTTGTATACATATACATACTAAGTACTTAAATACTTATTGTCAGTCCATGTTATGTAATTTCGTAGCATTTATTTCAGAGGAAAGATAACATTAAATAAGAAAACAAAATGTTTCAAACATTTTCATAGCGTAGCCTTTGTGATACTTTTTTGAGTTGTTTTTGATTAAATCGAATTAAGTGATTCAATATATTTACCACTACACTGCCGTTGGCAGGTAAAAGACAGTATTTGCAGAAATGAGTTTGCGAGATGTTTGAAGAAACATTTTTCGTTTTTTTTTTTTTTTTGAACATGAAACAAAATAAACAAGCTTGCACAGTGAAGATAACGTACAATAGAAGACAAAAATGAAAAATTTGCAGTTTCCTGCCTACGGAAGTATATGTAACTACACTCTTCTCTTATTAATGAAAATTTTTGTTCACTTCATACAACAATGATAAAGCAAATAGTGGGTTTTGAAAGCTAAGGCTCTAATGTAAGGGAAACATATCTCCTATGGTAAGAAATAGTTACTTAAACCGTTAAAAAAGTTAGTGTCTATGGCCATTCCACAAAAGCGTAGACAATTTGTCCCGCACGTGGCGGTTCAGGTATTTCATTAATGAGTAATGATTTTAGAAGATAATGACATAATGTTTTGCTAAAGAAATCGCACAGAGTTTTGTGATTCTTTAAACAACCAAGTTTATTTCATTATAGTTTTAAATTATTATTTGAAAATTGAATATATGAGCTGTTGGGCCGTGGTAGCCCGATCGGTAGAGTGTCGGATTCGAGGCCGAAGGGTCCTGAGTTCGAACCTCGATGGAGCGAAGATCCACCGTCGTCATTAAAGGGGACTGGGCGACGTTAAATATGCTCGTGGTCTCAATGTCCTCCAAGTGAAACGATACCTCTGGGGGGTGCTAGCACCAGGTAGCTATTAGCTCCTGGTCTAGTTCTAAATTCTCATTAACAGTTCGATCCGGTGATGGTGCTGCCATCTATCGGTATAAAAAATAATGGAGGCAAGGCACTTAGTATGCAGTCCTCGACATAAATACAGTTCTAGTCAGTTGTGACTCGGAATTGATATGAGCTGTCCCGCGCGGGACAAAATGACCCCAGTCTCTCCTTACAGATTCACTCAAGTGAAATTGTTATGAGATTTATTAATAAGTAGCACAACATTACAAAACTGAAAAAAAAAAACTTTCCATAAAATATAAAAGTCCATGGTTTTGCAGTTGATTTCATTTTACAGGAAATTCAAAGGTTTCGTTTTTACACAACTTCAAACTACAGTGGCTCCCAAAAGTGTTCGTACACCTACGATTTTCAATGAATAAGGCCCTTATGCTTTGGTCAGAATTAATATTTCGAAATAGGTATTTAATTATAAGATCTATGATCTATTTTTAACAAAATTACACGAAAGTTTTTATTTAAACATTAAAACTTATTTTTTTAAAAATCAAAAACCAAAAAGTGGCGGAAATTTTATCTCACAAAAGTCTTCGTACGCTTTGAAAAAAATGTCAAAAATTTAGTAAATAAAGAAATTTTTTACAAAATATTTAGTAGAATATCATGCAGTATCAACAACAGCTTTTAACGGGAATATTTTTCATTGTTCTTTCTTTCTTTTTTTTATGTATTTTCTGAGTAAGTGTTCAGCCGCACTTCGAGTCTTACTGTTTCTAGTTCACTTTTCGTTTCGATGGTGTATATTTTTGTAATCTAGCCACCAGATATCTCCAAATATGTTCCATTAAGTTTAAATCTGGCGATTGACGAGATATTTCTAAGTTTAAGGAATTAATTTTTGAGGTACCAAACGCAAACGTGTACTTCTTATCGTTATATTTATAAAAAAACAAAGTTGTTTTCGATTACCAAATTTTGGGCTAATAGCTTAAAATAATTTTTTAAAACATTTAAATGAACAGTATAATTCATTATTTTGTCAAAAAATTCCAAATTTCCAAGTCATGATGCTGTTATGCACCCTCACACAAGAACACCTTCACCGTCCTGATTAACTGATCCAACTAAGTTCTCAAGTTCAAATTCCTCATTTTTTCTTCTCTTGACAATTATACAACAATTTAACCCAAAACATTGAATTTATTTTCATCAATAAGTAAGACGTTGTTCCAAAACGTTTTGAGCTTATTTATCATTGATTTTGCGACGGAAAGCGTAAGCTTACTGTTTTTCGCAGGAACAAGAAAATTTCTGCGGAGAGAAGTTCACTTTAATCCAGCTAATCAAAGAACTTGGCGAGCAGTTTTACGTGAAAACTAAACGTAAAATGTTTCATTCAATTCTGCAGAAACTTTTTCAGCACTCAAATGTGTATTTTTCATGATTTTTTTAACTGTAAACCTCCAATCACGCTTTGTTAACTTTGCCAGTTGACCTTTTCTTACCTTGTTTTCTATCCGATTCTTGTCTTTAAAGCATTTTATCGAGCACTTCACTATGAAATGGTATAAATTAACTAATTTAGAGACATGTCAAATCAATTTATGGGCTACTGTGAGGGGAAAAAATCAAATTTCGAATCATATTTGTTGTTTTCTACGCATACCTGCCATTTTAAAATAATAAGCAGAATATTAGGGAATAAATAAACAAAAAATTAAAGGCAAATGACTTTACAGGGTCATTAAAATGCAAAAACAAAAAAAAAAAAAAAAACACATAAGATAATTTTAATCATTAATTTATTCGAAAAGATTTCACTGTACTATGACTTTTGTGTCGTATTTTTTCTCTGTCTCTTCATTTTTTGACAAATTTCAAAAATAAAATCTGGCAATATTTTGAAAAAAAACTGCTTGGTTTTATTTAGAATGGCATAGGAATGGTGTGAAAAAAAATTGGACTTGATATTCAATTTCAGTTTCGCGTTATTTTGATTTTACTACAAAATTTAAGGTGTACGAACACTTTTGAGAGCCACTGTATTTAGAGAACCTTTTCCATTCAAAAAATATTTATGATTAAATTATATTACATGTAAAACAATCTTTTAACAGTAAAACTAAAGATAGCACAAGAGTTTCTCGATACACATAAAATACACCAATAGCCTAACTTTGGCAAATGGATGCGAAGGGACAAAAATCGAATCATTAACGTATCCCTTTGAAATGGTATTAGTCCACCAAAGAAATTTCCAGCTGAAGTAACTATCGCGTTACTTCAAGCTGTTTGCCCTCCTTAGAGATTTACGCAGATAAAATGGTTACAAGATTAATTAATAAGTAACCCGGCCTCAGCCCTTCTCAAAACAAGATTTAACAGTGATCACGACGCCTTGGGAGACAGGCTACGTTAAATTAGTAATTAACAGACGTCAATTAAAATACTTACGCTGGTATTTAACAGGCATTGAGCTGCAAATGAGAAACTCGTCGGAGCATTTGGATAAATATTGCCGTCTTAAACATGAAAAGCTAGGTATTTCTAGAAAATAACGATTGACATAGCGTAATGTTTCCAATTCAGTGTTTTTCAAATTGTCTATTTAGATTAAAATATTTAAATGTATAAAAATATATTTAATATTATACATTGGAAGATCGTTTTGTTGAAAAATACTCACCACATCCATAAGAAAATGTCATGATAATATAAAATATTTTCTTTTTATATAAAGATAGAATGAGTCGGGCAGTCGGGCCTTACTTAAGCATAGAGTTCTTTTACAAACATTATGTCAACGAAAAATAAAAGATAATTTCTTCCGCTTCTCTTAATGTGTGTGCAAATGATGCTGTGAAAAATCTTTCATGACCAAAAACTTCGAATTCAATTTTTATCGCAAAAAGAGAGCGACTCCTTGACTTTTAAAGCTTTCTTTGAATTCTCGAATTTTAAAGCTTTTAATTCCGATCCCCACACCACAAAGTCAGTTCGACTCGAATTCTGCCACTATGGCAGAGTTGCGGACAAAGTGACCGACTCCGACTCTTAGACTTTAAAATCCACTACAACAGACTCCGACTCCTTTACCGCCATTATCAGTCCGACTCAGAATCTGCAGTCCTTAACACAAAAAAGCATTTCAGCACTTAACCACATATTCTTCTTTTGTAACTTCAACTACATATTTTTCGTTCTGTTTCTTTCATTATTTATCAAACTCACTTCCTGTTTAGAAACTGATAAACGGAAACACATCGTCACAACTTTTCTAAAAATGTATTGCATAAATACAATTTTTAGAAACTTGTATTAAAAATATTCTAAAGTAGATTAAAGAAAAAGAGAAAATGCATATTTTATGTTACTGCTGTCTTATATAACACTTTTCCTCACGATTGCTTTCCATCGCAGTGCCTTTGTTTTTGTATTTACGTTTAGAAATTCAATAACTAGTGTGCTATAAATACGATGATGAAACCAAACAGCTTTTGAATCGGTTGGTTAAAAATCTTTCTTCCTTAATCTGGTTTTATCCATTCTTCCTTTGTTTTGTATTCGTGTGACAATCGAAATGAAATATTTTTGAATCATTTTGACGATTTAGTGGTAAAAACTCAAAATTTTGGCAGTATTTTATCCACATCTGTAAACATTACTATACGCCATTTCCCTGAAAAGTACCACTTCAAAGTAAATGTAAATTCTATCAAAAAAAAAAAAAAAATGAGCTCTCACACGATGAAATGAATCTCGATTATGAAAAACATTAAAAGAAAGTACCGATTACTTTCGACATATAAATGAACAAATCTAAATTTCCAGACAAGAAATCGCTTGCTCATCTCCATAGTAACAAAAGTTACTTTTTCGTCCTACCTATTAAGCTGCACGAAAAGTCATAGTTCTCGATATGAATTCGAAAAATTGATTTACTCGCCTGAAATAACTCAAAAATTCAAATAAATATTATTTTTAAAAATGTCGCGTCAAACTCGCAAAACAAACAATGTTCCGAAAGTTTAATATTTCAAACTTTTTTTGAAAGTTTCGCCGAATTACATCTCATTTATACCTAGATTTTATACAAATAAAAACCCAAAGTTTATCGCCTTATTTCCTTATTCTATTGCTTACTTCTCTGATTTCATGAAAATGAATAAATAAATGAATAAAAAATAATCTAGTACTTCAGGACCTAAAGTAAGAAATGTTGATCTTTATGTAAGAATTTCTAAATATTTTCAACAGAGTAAAGTAAAATAAAATTGTTTTCTTTGCGAGAAATACTAAACCTTGCTGAACTATATATATATATATATATATATATATATATATATATATATATATATATATATATATATATATATATATATATATATATATATATATACACTTTTACTAACACATTTTTTTAATTGAAATTAATAATTAACATTTTATTTTTGTTTAGAAATACTCTTTATATTTAGCAAAAAGTAAGTATTTTCATTTGCCCCAAACTTACACGTAGAAAAAAATATTTCAATTAGAACACTTAATTTACTTATTTAAGCTTTGTAATGTTATTTTTTCTTTTTTTAAGTGTTAAACATCAACATGACACATCTTCTGTAATGCGGAAAATAGAAATTCACCATTCTTTAGCGGCTGATATGCATCTTCGTTCGACTGGGGACAGGTAATCGAGTCCTTTGGGGGGGGGGGGGGTACTGATTCTTAGTATAGGGTATGTGACAAACTATGAAAAAATAAATAAAAACCATAAATGATCGTTAAATTATTCTTTTACATTTGAAAACCAGATGTTTCACTTTCGAAATATAAAGTTCTCCTTTGAGTAGGGGAGACCGGGATTAGTTGTTACACGGGGTAAGTTGTTACATTCAAATTTAAAATTAACCGCCAGGAGAAACTGACTTTCCTTGCACAAGATGATAGCACTCACTTATTTGCATTCCCTGACGGTCACTGGAGTGCAGTCGGTAGCAGGGAGAGTGCTCAAGGAATTTGTTTTTAAATCTAGAAGTAATTTTTCTTTCCGCTGTTATTTTTCTTTTTGTGACGAAGCCGGTTTAGATAACGGATTGGTTTATATATCACGTGAAAGTGTATATTTTCAGGAAATGGTTAACATATTTAAAAGTTTTGTACAAAGATATAATACAAGTAATATGGGCCAAGATTTGAAGAGGCATCTTATGTGGCAAGTTGTTACATTTTTGTTGGCGTTAGTTGTTATAAGTAACAACTTACCCCACGCAAATTTTAATTTGACATTATGTTTTCTTATTAAAGGTGATATGGCAGGGGAGTATAAAAACAAGACAGACAGGAGCAAAACACATAAAGAAACATTCCTTGAGGTGGCTAGAGAAGTAATGGCAGGTAATTCATGACGAAAGGCACTCGATGAATACGAAATAAATTTCATGACACTACAGAGACTCTGCAGTAAGATGAAAAATGCTAGTGGTGGTAAGTAGTATTTCTGATCTGTTTCATTGCATGATTCAATTCATGTAAAATACTGTAGTTGGATGAAGATAATAATAACAACAATAATAATAAAAATTCTTATATCTATCATTGTATGGTTTAATTTATTGTTTATGTGTGTATGGTTAAATAAATAATAAAAACAAAAATGATAATAATAATAAATAATGTATTCTTCGAAAGAGTAGGCCTTTCTCCAACGCTGCAGACAGTGCAGAAGTAAAGACAGTTCACAAGCGGAAACCATAGGTCAGCTCCAATTTAACAGATACACCAGTTAAAAATGTTTTGCAAGCTGAAGATGGAAAACAAAAATTTACGAAAAGGGAATTGTCTCTAACAGAGAAGAAATCAACTGAAATAAAGATTTAAAAAAAACGTGCAAAAAGGTTCGTCCAAACAGTGCTTTTTATATGTTTGTAAAAATTGCAATTCGGACAATGATCCTCATGATGATAGTTTATCAGAATTAAAAGTCATTAATGAAGTAAATCTGTAAAGCCCTTTTTTGATTTTTAATGTTGTTAAGAATTTGTAAAACTTCAACAGAATAAATCACAAAATGTGTAAGATTCATTTTATTACATATATACAGGGTGTTCCGTTTTAACCTGCAAGACCTTTATTTTCGCAACCTTTAGTCGATGTATTTATCTAATTGCAAAAATGTTCAAAATCAAATACAGAATTAAGATATTGAAAGTTTGAAGCAAAAATAAAAATGAGTCAAAAAATTCAAAATTTAACTTCTTATACGGACCCCAGGTCTCCTAACTTACATTTAGGGAATTAATCTCCATTGAAAAATAATTAAAGCACAAAACGATTGAAATTAATACGACCAATATTCACCGAGATTTAAAACGCTGCGCTTTGTGGCTTACACCACTTTTCACTCGCCGTCAATAACACCTTCTGGGGGAAAGTATAGCAGTTAAAAAGTGTTTAAAATTATGTGTGCACAGAGTGTGGTTTTTCAAATTCTTCACGGTTTTTAGGTGTGTTGTTGTGTATCACGGCATAAGATTTGCATTTATTTTTGAATAGCAATGAGAAATATTAATACCTGGTTTTTTAACTTTGACGACCTGTCACTCTTCTGAAAGGGCAATAAATTCCCTTTCTCTAATGTCATGTTCTGTATGGTCCCTTAAAACTTTGAACTGGAATATCTCCTTCAGTTTTGGTCACACACATGTCAATTTTTTTGTGTCACTAATAGTTTTCAATGGAGATTATTTCTCTATATATTAGTTATGGGACTTAGGGCCCGTATAAAATGTTAAATTTTGTTTTTTGACACATTTTTATTTTTGCTTCAAACTTACCGTATCTTAATTCTGCATCTGATTTTGAAAATTTTTTCAATTGGAAGTATACATCTAGGACTAACGGTTGCGAAAATAAAGGTCTTGCAGGTTAAAACGGAACACCCTGTATATCTCATGTAACAACTGGCCCCGTATAAGATAACAACATGCCCCGTTGTGGAGTAAGTTGTTACAGTGTTCATCTATTCAAATAACTTTAAATATCTTGGAGTAGTGGCTTCTAATCATTTCTTTAAAAATATTTTATGAATGTTGAACAATCTAGATGTATTTTAAAGTTTCATACAAGTAAATACTTAAAATGGTTTACTGTAAAAAATTATTGAAAAAAATTGTAACAACTAACCCCGATCTCCCCTTCAACTTCCGGGCAGTTCAAGATACAAAACTGCAAGATCGTGCATAGGTCATGGAACCGTTTTCCGTTTCGACAAAACGATGCTGTCTGTCGGCATGTAAAAATAAATGTTTGATGGACATAACTTCAGACTGCACCTTGAAATCTATCTTCCACGATACTTTCTCCTATCTTTGGCTTCCCAAAAATTCGCGAAAGCGAAAATATCAACCGCTTTTGGAAAAGAGTATTCCTTCATTTCCCAAAACTTACCTATGCGAATCCGGAATTCCAACCTATGCAAATACCAAAACCAAATACCAAAGCAGGCTAGATGTTGATCCTGGTATTCGACTCCAACTATCAAAATTTAAACACAATTTCTTAAAATTGTCCCAGTCAGATCAACCTCACTCAGCCTATTAATTCAATGTTCAATTTTGAATGCCTATCATTTTAATATCTATTGGTTTTTGCAATGGTATTTTTTTAATAGCGATGTTCTGCTCTAATTAGTAAAGTTTAATTTAAGTTCAATTAACTACAAACGACAAGCAACTACACACTAACTAATTTGTCCGCCCTGAATTTTGGTCCATGAAAAGGGTCCGGTGTGAAAAAGTTTGAGAAGCTTTACTCTAAGTATAATTCGGCTCTGATAAGAAAATATCTGAACTTGAAAGAGCTCATTTCATCATGCAGAGCGCATGCAGTTAAATGAAGAATTCATACATCCAGAGTTACGCTAACGTAATAGTTGCAGGCATGGAGTTTGGTCATGGTATAATAATTTCTTATTTGAATCTTGTGTAATGTGGACGATTTCTTAAGTGTGTTTCATATTTTCCAATACATTATTTTTGTGCAGTGTATCCAATATTTTAAAAAAACGTTGAAACATAAGCATTATAAGATTATTGTAAAGCGTTCTAAAGGTTTCTGATAGAAAAATAACTAAGGTGAGTTTATATGAATCAAACAGGTCCCGAATTAGAGAGTGTTCGTAAAAGAACTACGAGTATGTGAAGCAACATTTTGTAAGTACTATCCCTAAAAAGGATTATAGTATTATATAGATATACTTAAAGATTGATTGATCAAGTTTTAAATATTTAGTAGAGTTTAATATGCGACACTTTTGTAGTGTGGCGCACATCCAAATGGTATTTAACTTCTTCCAACGTCATGGTTAGAATGTCTAGAGCGCCACACAAGTGATTATCCTCTGCTTGAGGTGGTAAACTCTTATTTGTCCTGTTATTCTTGACTTGTACCCACGGAAAAAGCTTCATGGGGGTGGCTTCTTGGGGCTAAGCCCCCAAGGCCTTTCTTCAATAAGGGCTTCTTTGAGGCTAAGAATGTGCTTCCTTATAAATGTTGCCAAATGGAGTAGGTAAAGATTCCTCTCGACCTAGTGTTGAAAAAACAAATTAAAACTGGTGTGCATAAAATTTGATGAGCTACTGGTTTCTTCACAATTAACTAATCTAGCCAATATCGTATTGCAAATTTAATATGAGTTTTCAAAACCCCGCATTTTTTTTTCTTTCCCTGAAAAGGCCAACATGCTAAAACGGCGCCAACTCGAGAAACATGAATCATTTTCCGCCAAAAAGTTTTTCATACCCCAATGATATAATATAATATTAGTTAATCATTCGTTCATTGTACTTTATATTTTCGGAGTTCATTTAACGTTTAAATGAAGCATTGTTTCATCTGTATAGACAATATCTCTTTAATTCTATAATGACCAATTTTAACTACCGATTTTAATTGTCATGCAGTTTCAAAGCTAAAATCGTAGACTTTTGAACTTACGTTACATACCCAAGGAGAATCTCCTTGAATATATCACACAGAAATATGCACGGGTGCTTGAAACAAGTGTTAGGCAAATTTTGTGATCATTATATCAATTTCGTAAAAACTCCTACATAGTAGATTAGTTGTCATTTTCGTCGAAACGCTTTCACGCATTTACGAGACATGACAGGGTTAAACATCTAGTGAATGCAAATATTTTGATTCTTTTTTGTTTCTGCAATTAATCCACGAGGCGTTTCTGCGGCTTTCAAAAAAAAAAAAAAAATATATATATATATATATATATATATATATTAGTCCGAAATCTTTTCGAAATATTAAGATTGCTTTAGATAAAAAAAATCAATAAATCAAAAACAAACACTCTTTCTTCGCGTATCTTAAAAGTTTTTAAAAATATGCAGTAATAATTATTCAAAACTCTCGTCTTTTCAAGTTTAGTTACTAAAAGGTAACGAGCCAACCTTTAGAGTACAATTTTTCAGAATTTAATATAGCCCACAAAACGAGTAACGGAATAGTTCGCACTAGACAATGTATTAAATTTCAGTTTAATTGTGGTCTACAGTAAATGCGAAAGCCAATTAAATTTACGCGAATAGTTTAGCTGTTAGCGAGTGCAGACGTTAATTTAACAGAGCTAATAGAGAGCATTTAAACCTCGGTAAAGCCCCGAAAGTGCCCTTCGAGTTCTATTTGCTATAAGAGGCTTTGCGAGAAATGTGGAAGAAAAGATTAGCTTTTAAAATTTAAACTATAGTTGAAAGAACTAATAGACAGTAAAAAAAAAACCATGATTTTTCGAATGTTTCTTTAAATTGACTCTGTGGACAGTGAAAATAGTTTTTGAACATTCCATATTTTTAACAATAATTACGAACTAAAAATAGTTTTTTCCGCATTTTTTTTAAATAAAAAAAAAGGACAATTTTTTTTTTTATCATAGCTTTGATGAGGTAAGGACATGGCATTTTACTGGAAAATCAAAGAGGAAAATTCCAAACTTTTCCCGTCAAAATGTTATTTACGAGAGTTAGCTACAAAACGTCTGCTACAAAGTTTTATAATAGTAAACTATAATTTAAACATGGTGACTTGAAAACGCACGCAATTTTCATACACAGGGAGTGTTTGCCAATATCATTTAATAGAAGTTCAGATGCTGAAAAAAAAAATTCAGTAGACATTTTATTATGATATAAAATGGTGTCGTTTCTGAAACTTAAAAAGTATTTTTTTCTGAAAGAGCATGCTTAACAGCAAAGGATTTAACCTTTATAAAATCATTTGACAAAGTTTATAATTAAAAAAAATATATTTAAATCGTTTCGCAGACCCAATTTCATTATTTATGCTTCTGCTCATGACTTCACAAATGATGAACTGACATTCACTGTTGCCTAGTGCATTTAATTCGCTTCTGAATTATCATAACCTGGAGATGCGGTAAACAGTAAGCGTAAACATGCAGCGCGCCAGTGGAATGCGTCAAAGCACACCATTGGTGACGTCATAAAGACCACGCTTTTTTTGAAAAATCAGTAATTTTAAAAAATTAAAAAATAACTGTTGGGAAAATGAAAGTTTTTTTCTGGGTTTTTTTTCTTTGCTCATTCTATCACCTTCAGTCACTAAAAGTAGTACTTTTGACTGAAGGAAACAACTCCATTGCTTATAGACATTTTTCGAATATTGTTAAACGAATCTTAATCTATATATTTATATTATTGGAACGAAACGATAATATCGAATGGGAAACAATCATTTAATGGTGCTTTAAAAACGCGGAAAAATTACAAAAGGTTTGATCGTAGATTTAGAAAGAAACCTTATTGGAACCAATACTTTTAAGCTCATTTTAAACCCTTACTACGATATATATCCACAAATTGAGTTGTCAAGTATTTTCAGTTTCTAATACGCATTTAATATTAGAGAATTTATGAATTTTGTTTTCGCAAACAGATGTTACGACCAAACCTGGTGAATAGGCTGTGAATAAATGGATGAAGCTGTCAATTCATATTTTGTGAAGGGGAAAATCTGGCGTGTTGCTTTTTGCACTTCAAAACATATAACGTTTTCTTTGAGATAATGTTATCTTTAAAGATTTATTTTACAGTGGTTTTTTAACACTTTTATAAAGGCGTATCTTTTTCGAGTGGGGGAACCGACTCCTATAAAAACGATTTTTTAAAAAAAGTTTTAAAGTATTTTTTAACTAGTAAGTTTAAGTTAATTGCGTTCCCAGCAATTTTGCAAAATTTACAAGAAAAAATTTAAGTACAGAATATACAATGTCAAAGCTAAGAAAGTTTATGAATCAAACAAATTGATCAATTTTTATTAACGTAAACTCTTTAACTGATTTTGCTTTAAGTAAGGACTTAGTTGTAAAAATAAATATTTCTGTTGATACCAATTAATAAAACAACACTAGAAGAAGAAACCACTCTAAAGGAATCAACAATGCTACATTCATAAAAAAACAATAAATTACTACTACAAGTACAAAGAAAACTCAACAAAAAATGGACGTACACAGTGGTGTGTCCTATAATGCACTTTTCAAAAAAATTTTGAATTTCTTATGGGGCAACCCTTTAATTGCTTCCTTTTGATGAAAAAATACACACATAAAAGTTTCATAGAATTTGAACATAACTTAGGGGGTGCTTCCAGTGATTAAAATTACATTCATTGTAAAAATCAACTCTTGACATATTTTTAATTAACATGAAATTAGGTTGGTTGGGTTCAACATAACGCAAATACCTATTTCTCATATATACCAGAAAATAATAAGCGTATTTCATGGTTGTCATTTTATGTAATAATGTCAAAAAAGCATTTGAAAGTTCGGTAATGCCGTTCATATCACAGGTTTACACTTTCGGTCTTTTACTTTCAGCAATATTGTAATTTTTCTCTTTGTTACTTCCATGTGACAATACAAACTTTTCACTGATTGCTACTTATTATCCAGACTAAATAAATAAATAAAAAAATTAATGAAAAGAGAGAGTTGACAAATTTTGCAGCAGTGGTAGCACCCGCAAAATATTATTCAATTTTTATTTTTCATATATGAGATTTTTTTTTCATCCAAAGGAACAAAATGAGAGGGTGCCTTATGAAAAAATAACACCTTTAAAAATAAGACGCACCCTATGTACACACTTGTTAAAGTTTACATACAGAGATTTTATATGTAACTTTTAAAATTCGCTAAAGTAACTGCTTAAGAAGAAGGCAGAGTTTTAAATTTTCCTATATGGCAGACCTCTGTTTTCTTAAAGCTCTTTATTACGCATTGAAACTACACACCCACTGATTCAAACTTCGGTCAGCTACAGTTTTCGATATCAATCACGTAAGCCAGTGAACGCTGAACTGTTTAAGGGGTTTAAACATTGACCTTTAATTGCTATACAATGCATAGCGTTGATTCCAAAAATTACTCTTTATCTTCCATTAGGTCCGCATTTTTCAAAAAGAAAGAACACCCGGAAAATTATGTCTTTAAAAGACAATTGTTTTGTAATAAAGACTATATTTATGGGTTCCAATTTTCCTTTAGTGCAGAAAAAGCACATGTTGAGGTTACATTCCGCTTTTTTTAACGCAAATATTGAAATCCTACACTGTAAAAAAAAATTCGTAAAATTTACAGAAAAAAACTGTCAGCCAGGACGCCAGTTTTCTTCGGTTTATTTTACAGAAATCTTCCGTATTTTTATTATTTATTCAAGCTGATTTATTATTTTATGAAGATTAAAAAATGATACTATACTTTCATAAATCCATTTCAAAATTTACTATACTACTACGAAATACATGTATACAAAGGTAAATTTCCGAATATGCATCTGTAACAGATGACAAAAAAACATAATAATAAAATATTGATTAGGATGCAATGAAATGGAAGTTGCAAACGATTTAAGACTTACTCGCTTTAAATAAATATAAGATCAAAAACTCGAGCACTAGAACCAAAATCCAAACACGCGCTCGAAATTTCGAAGAATCGAAGAAAAACAAAGTATAACCGGTTACAGATTCAAAAAAACAGAGAAATCCTGTATTTTATTACGAACAGTTTTTTTCTGTAAAAATTACGGATAACTTCTTCAAAATTTACAGTTTTTTTACAGTGTAGGAATCGCAGTGAAAATGGTAAACTCAAAAATAAACTAGATCTTTTGTCGTTATAAAGTAAAAGGAAGTAATTAAGCAATTGCTCTATTAGTACCACAAAAGCAAGGCAAAAAAGTATGCGAACGGATTGTGCTCACTTGAATAAACATTGGTTCTGAATGTTAGGGTTTCCTCGTTTCCAGTGAGGTTAAAACAAGAATCACACAGTAGGGAGATTTTTTCTTGAATTAACTATGTCTAAAAATATTAACACGGTAACAATGGCTTACTTGCCTCTCCAAGGCCATTTGTTAGTGTCTTTTGACCAGAATTTTGGGATATTAAACCGAAAGGTAAACCGATGTGGCATATTGTACGCTCCATGGAAAGTATCTTCTGTAATGAGTAAAAGCACATCATGATTTAGTTAAATCTGCTGGTACTAATAAAAACTTAACAGCAAAGAAAGTGATCATTGTTAATGAAGATAACTTGTCTTTCACGTGAAAGCTTTGGGAAAACGTTCCACAAGATGCAAAAATAAGTTTTCAAATCTCAACATTAATGATTTTTTAATTATCTATAGAACACAAAGGGAGTTTACTAGTATTTTTATTGATGGCCATCATGAGCATACTTTCGTACTTTAAAAAAGAGCTGAGCAACCATCGCCAGCCTTACGCTGCAAGGGAAAAATTTTTCATCGAGAAGAAGATTCACTATTTTTGGTGGAATCGACCAGAGTTTTAAGAACACTATGATTACAGTCAAATTCACTTATAACGATCCCTGGTTTAACGAAAACACGGATTTAACGAGAAAATTAGAAACAATTTTAAGTCTACGAGAGCATAGAACTCGCTTTTAACAAGCAAACCCCGCTTATTGGGAATGATATTTTCTGATTCATAAAATTTTTATTGACTTCAAGCTCAGATTATCCTGTCTTTCAAAAATTATTTTAACTTTTCGAAGTCAACAGAAAGTTAGCGATGAATCAAATTCTGAGAATAAGTGATGACTGCACTTTTTTTAATTTGTCGAGTAGAAGTGCATTTAAAAAATATTTGTTGAATAATTGCTACAAAGTTTTCACTTCTAAGATACTTCCGAGGTTATTGTACCTCCAAGTCGAACTGAAGCAGATAAATAAAATGATGAAAACGACAGTGATAACGACAAAAGTAAAGAGTCTCAAGTTGAACCACGCTAAACATAGTCGATGACTTTTGATACACAGAAAAGCTTCAAACTATTTCTAAAGTCAGGGATACAAATCACGATGTTTTTCTAGCCATGGTCATTTTCGAAAAACAGTTAAGCAAGAAAGAGTCAATAAGACAGTTCAAAGCATACTGAGTAACTTTTTTGGCACTTAGCAGAAGTAAAATAAAATCACACAAAGCAAATGTTTGAATTTTTATGATTTTTTCACGAACTCGTTTTTTACGAGCACGTGGTTGTAACGAGCAAATATCTCAGTTCCTTCGCTCTCGTTATACGAGAGTTCGACTGTACAAACTAAAGTATTACTATATAGGTGGATCTGCGAACTAAAAATATTTTATCATTTCACTTTGCCCCATTATTCCACTTTACCCCACATGTCCCTATATCAATTCAGTATTCTTCAGAATATGATAGTGAAAATTAGCTTGATAAAAGTATTAATACTGCAAAGATTCTACCTAACCAAGAACCTTAAATAATGGGTAATTTCATTTCCTGTATATAAGAAAAAAAAAAAACATCTTTTCTTGATGGCGATAAGTGAAAATTGGCAGGATCTAAATGCAAATTCCCACTCGTTTCCCCACTTCTATTACAACCTACAGAGTTACCGAATGTGATAAATACAGCAAAAGTATTGAATTTAATTAATGTCGAAAAACTGCAAATTAGAAGGATGATCTTAAGCCAATTCAATTAGGTTATGATGCGTTGAAAGCTAAGGCATTTTCGGATTAGTGAATGAAACATAAAAGTAATAACAAATAAGAGAGTACTGAAAATGACATGTTTTAAACCAAGCATAATTCAATTCAGTTTGAAATTTCATTTCCCGATGAGAGATTGATATTCTATGATATTGAATGTAAATACCCAGCTTTTTTTGGGAGAGTAAGTAGCGCTATTGTGGAGAAGTATTTCTCTAAATTAGTTCCTATTTCTGAATGCCTAATCTAGTCAACATATCCAAGAAACAAAAATGAAGCATTTTGGAGAAGAGATATATTTTAACAATTGTGAGATAACACAACAGTTGAATAAATATATTTTTTTAAATATCAGTTTCAAAGATTTCAACCTGCAAAATGAATTTCAAATCATAACGTGACATTAAACAACTTATCAGACTACACAGTACAAACAATATTTTATTGTATAAAGATTATTCTTAGTAGGAGGATATGGACTAGGTAAAGTAGCGGGTCAACATGAAATTGTGAAATATTTACTCTGCTTTAAGCTCCACTTTTCTGGTAATATTTTAAGTATGTAGTAGCATATGTAGTCTACTCCAGTCAGAAAAATAACATTGCCGAAGATAAAGTATCGGAAAGCACAGGCAATTTTCAAAAATAGATACTCATACTATACAATTTTGTTTTAAGTCAAAAATTATTTTTGTCAATACAAAATCATAAAGTTTTTGTTATTGACATTTCAAATATTAATTGAGACCTTCTAATATTTGGTGAAGTATTTGTTTAGTTAGTATATTAAGCTCTTATTTGTATTTTAAATATCTTGTAAAATTAGTCAAGCTCATGCAAGGCGATGTGGATGGAAAAAATGAAATAGTTTATTTTGTTTACTCATTCAATAGTTTACTAAACCACTTACTTACTCATTTATTAGTTAATTTATTTACAATCCGTCATTTAGTAATTCACTTATTTGTGTATTCATTCACTTATTTTCTTACTCATTTACTCTTTTACTCACTCATTTATATTTCTTTATATATTAATTCATTCTTTCACTTATTTATTCGTTTATTGCTTCATTATCTTCTCATTTAATAATTCAACCTATTATTTACCGATTAATTTGACTAAAAATATATTTTTGGAATTTAATAGAAATGTTTCATAAAAAAAATTTATTTTTCATTTTACTCTATAGAACAAGATATAGCTAAATTTTTCCAACTTTTTTTTTGACAGCACAAATTTACTGCCAAAAATAAAAAAGTACTGTTTCAATGCAAATTTTATTTTAAAATACAATGTTTTATCCTAATGTACTGTAATTTTATAAATAAATTTCCTATTTAGTAGTTTTAAAAAGCTTAGTCATCTTAAATATTTCACGTTGTCGCACATTTTCCTATATGTTGCTTTTAAGTTTATACAGAATATGATAATGTATTTAAAAATTTTATTCATTATAATAAACTATTTACATTAAATTTATGAAATGATCACAGAAAAAGTTAATATTTAATGATTACACACTTAATTTTTATTAAACTTAATATCTTACACTGACATTATTTAGAGTATACGGGAACTGTTCACTTCTGCCACAGATGGTTTAGTCTACAAGTGCTCCATCATCTACGCAGAGACTAGGTTGCAAAAATAAAGTTCTAATCAAACAACAAAAAAAGAACATTGTAATAAATTTACCTGAGAGTTCAAACAATGGTTTGAAATAAGTAAGTTTAATTTATTGTGCAGCTAGTTAGAAATGTGTTTTCACGTGAGGAAAACAGCGTTTAAATTATATACAACAGTTTCTAAAGCAAAGTAGTTGTCACAGAAGAAACACAAAATGGCACACTGCTCTAAAAGTTTTTGCAAAGAGGCAGGACTGGTACTGCCATCACTAATGACATTTCAAGATTTTTTTGTTTCAAGTTATCGTAGTAAATCATACCATGCCCAGGTTCACATGCGCTCCCCCTTCTCATGTATGATAAACCCCAATCTTGCTTCTTTGATTAAACTTGCATCTAAGAACTGTATCAGGAAGAGCTCTTGACTTAGAACATTCATAAAAGGGATTATTTATCGTTTTATTTCAAGATTTCGTTTCCGATAACTTTAAATCCTGCGATAGAAATTCAAACTTTGTTTTTTTTTTCTAATAATAACAACAATAAATAACGTTTACATTAAAACTCATTTACAGCACCAAACAATCTTGAAAACTTCAAGGATTCTTAACATATTCATAGGTTTTATTTAAAAAACGTAAAAGAAAAAAAAATGCAGATTCAGCGTTAACCGAAGTTAGAAATTGATTGATTGAATCTGTGTAAATTTAAAGCGCCTCATTTTTTGTACAACGGAAAAAATACAAACGAATTTGATTTTGTTGATTTCAATTTTTTTAAAGCAATTCGAAAATAAAATACATTACAGGAAATATTACCTTTGCACATAACACTATATGTTTAAATTAAGGTTTTGGGGGCTGATTGGACTTTTTACGTAATTGTTCTGCTTAACACTTCGTACAATTACAACAGTTAGTTTGAGTAATGTTAATGTAAAGCAACTTTCTTTTTTTTTAAAGTTGAAATAATATTTACACATAATATGCTTCATATGAAAAGAAAAGACATATGAAAACAAAAGTTAAACATGCTAACGATATCAAAGTTATTCTTCCAAAATGTTGCGATGTTGGTTTATTCAATCAATTGCACCACAAAAAAGTGAAAAATGTCCACCATTTTTTAAGTAAAAATTTACTGACAAAAATAAAAAATAATGTTTCAATGAAAGTTTTATAAAGAAATATATTGTTATTTCTTTATGTGCCGTAATTTTCAGAACAAAGTTCCAATTTGTTCATTTAGAAAAAAAGCTGTTGCTTAAGTGGGGGAGAAGTCAAAGTGAAATAGTTAATATAACTTACTTTTTTTCTAAATGAACAAATTGGAAATTTGTTCTGAAAATTACAGCACATAAAGAAATAATATATTTCTTTATAAAACTTTCATTGAAACATTATTTTTTATTTTTGTCAGTAAATTTTTACTTAAAAAATGGTGGACATTTTTCACTTTTTTGTGGTGCAATTGATTGAATAAACCAACATCGCAACATTTTGGAAGAATAACTTTGATATCGTTAGCATGTTTAACTTTTGTTTTCATATGTCTTTTCTTTTCATATAAAGCATATTATGTGTAAATATTATTTCAACTTTAAAAAAAAAAGAAAATTGCTTTACATTAACATTACTCAAACTAACTGTTGTAATTGTACGAAGTGTTAAGCAGAACAATTACGTAAAAAGTCCAATCAGCCCCCAAAACCTTACCCCAGGTGTACTAAAGCGTTCAAAGTTCCTCCTTGCAGCACGTAGAAACAACGTTCTCTCAGAAAGGAACGTCCACGTTTAAGCGTCTCATTGTTCCACGTTTTCATGTCAAAATCTGGTGTTGTAGCACCTTCTTTGCACCACTGTGAACGTGGAATATTAATTTGTTCTTAACTGCTAGAAAGACGTTTCATTTTGGTTTTTATAACACGATAACGATAATTTTATTATTTTTGTGTTCATTCAACATTTTGTGAAATGAACTTCTTTACAAGTGTCTTTAGAGATTCGTTCATTTTTACTCACAATAAAAGACAAGCAATTAATCTGAATATCGAACTTGAAAATGTCGTGTCCTAATGACCATTTTATTTTATTCTAAACGCATTGTTGGCAAAAACATTATCAGCATAATCGTGAAAGAAATTTTAAACTATTTTATTTTCAAAGTGGAAACTGAACATTCATTTGGAAGAAGGTGACTAATAATTTAATATTTTATTGGATGTAACGAGTAATTCAAGCTATTGTGTTATTTAAATTACTGTTAAATAATGAATGCGAGGTATTTTATTTATTAAAGATAATTAGCTATAAGTGGTTAATAATCCTTGCATTAGATTCGTAAAAAAAAGAAAAAAAAAGGACTGCTTCGCGGTTAGATACATTTTGGTGTAAGATTAATATTTCATTGGAATAATGTTGATTACATTTAGGAAGTTAATCTACATCAATTGAAGGCAGAAACATGTTTGGGAAAGTGAATTATGCAAATGATCTTGAGAAGAGAAAGCAATTAATTCTGCACAGCTCTATGCATGAAATAAATAATAGGATCGTGCATATTCTAGACATATTTTCTTGAACGCTTTTTGTGTTTCCACAAAGCTGCACTTTAATTATAACTTTTGGGTCATTAGTTTAGAGCTCCGTACTAGTTCGTCTGCACTTTAAAGTATAGTTTACTTAAAGGTTCTGAAAATGGGAAACGTTTAGTTATCAGCATTGGCTGCCGTAAACGATAATATTACGACAGCCAAAAATTGATGTAATTGATACTTATGCCACTGATGATTTTTGAGGAGACTTTCTTAAATTATTATTGTATACTAAATTCAGATGTAAGTCTCCAAAATGGTAGGGCATGCTGACGTGCATACTAATGCCAAAATAAGTTGCTTTGAGATTACAAAAGCCTAGAAATTTGATAAATGACAAAACCAAAAATCATATTTTCCTTACGTTTCGTTATTATATCGTGGGTGAAAGAAACAAGTACGTAACTAAAACTCCGATTTTTCATACTATGCTTCGAAGAATATTGAAATAATTAATGTTTTTTCACAATTTTTGGGAAGCATGACAACTTTACAAAATCTTATTAAACTACCTTTTCTAAATTTATTCAATTAGAAGCTTTTGTCTTTTTTCGAACAATCTTCCTATTTTTTCCCCAAATTTGCAGTGTCCTGGTTGTAGTACTCATCCGACGATATGTGCGTGTGTGGGTGGGTGCTTTGTTACAGATGACATTTCATTTCTGGTCGACAACTAATATTAAATATGACAATATCGCTAGGGTGTTACAAAAAATGTGATTGAATTTAATGAATGCTTCAACCTTCGAAAAAGTAACTCACCTTATGGCTATGAGTGATACAAAATAAGGAAATTTAATAGCAGAATTTTATTTTGAGTGAAAAACTCCCAGAAAACAAGAGTCTTTCAGAAAGAAAAATGATTACTCTTTATTGAAAGGACAAGAAAAATGTTCGCTTGCTTTCAATAATATACGAGGCAACTCGGAAACCTAAAAAAAAGAGTAAATATCTATTGAAGACATCAATTTTTATCCGATACAATGTACACATGTGACCACAGACATCATTCATCTACGAGGAAAGGCTATTTTATTGAAAATTATTTCGCCACCTTTTCGATCCCAACAATTTCCAGCAGTTATATTTTATGTCCTAGAAATCGTCGACAAACTGAATTTTGAGACCCACGTTTGATAAAGAAATATAATTCCGGTCCTTTTTCGAGTTACAGGGAAAATATTCTCAACGAAATTTTTGAGTCCAGCGGAAAGATGGATGTTTATGACTTACGAATACCTCACAGTTGGGGTCGAAGATAATATTTGAAGGGTGTGTAAGTTCAGCTTTATAAACGGTTTTATACACATGTTTCTGTAGCAATTATGTAAAAATTTTTAATTTATTCAATTTAAAAATTTTAAAAAAATCAAAAACGTTTATTTTTTGTACATAAATATCTTAAATTAAAATTATTTTACTGTAAATTAACCTTTAACTGCTAAGTTTTTTAAAAAAGTGATTTAGTTCACCGTTAAAATTCTTCTAAGTTGACATTTAAAGGGCTAATGTTTCGAATATGGCGTCAATACTATCAAATTTCTAACACTTTTTTTTTAAACCAATTTGCAAATTTTCTGCCAATCCGCTTCCGAAGCATCACATAATTCTTCATAGCAGATACAACAGTTTTGTTTACCTGTTTCCAAAATAATAAACAACGTATTTCAATTAAACATTGGCAATTGATACTTGTCGTGTAGTTTGAACATTTAAAGGACCAATACATCAGCAATAGTTAAATACACTGTTGAAAATAACTCAAAATCTGTGAGAGACTTCATGTCTTTCTCAAAATTTATGAATGATATTTGAATACCACAAATCATAATTAAATTTTTAGCATTGTTTTTTACCTCTTAGTAATTACGTCCACTTCTGTAACTAGAAAACAACAAAATGGAAACTTAATACGGGACCAGCTATTTGAATAGCTCCAAGGACTTTCCCACTAGTACTGAAAAACAGGGCTGCTTTCCTTGCTAGATGAATTTTTGCGTTCATCATGAGTATGAGCAGTGCATGAACACTTTTTTACGGCATTAAAACATACTTTCACGATATCTTTTGCTCTATTGAAGAGCTACATGCCTATCATCCGCAAACTTGGGTTTTTGAAATCATTTGACTGTAGGATAGTATGCGGATTGCAATTACAATTTTATTAACAGACATACACATCTTGAAAATAAAGTGGTAGATAACATTGTCTTTCAGCTACAGAATAGATAAAAGTAATGTCAATCTATAAATGCGCAAACAATTTGTGAATTGTGTATTGGATGAATCAAAAATATTTATTTTTAAAGTATTATCTAATTTGTAGATATTTCTATAACATATCTGAAGTAAAATAAAGAAAGAAATTGCGCAAAAAAAAAATATGCAAACTGTTGTCCTTCATAACCACGAACATTTATTATTTACATATTTACAGATGAGGGTAAATTCCTCTTTTTCATAAACGCACCTAAAACTTTTCAACTAATGTCTTTACGTTCAAAAGTGAAAAATAAATCCTTTCTTTCACTCCGACACTGTACACAAAGTTTGCACTCCCAAGAAATGAAAAAGCAAGAAAGAGCTCAATTAAAAATTTGCTCCGTCCACTAGACAAATGATTCCCGTCTAACTAATGATCCATAAACAATAGAAAGTAGCCTTTGCGCCCGTCATAGAAGTTTAACGTCGCCTTTTCTTAAATGGCTCATTCCAAAAAATGTTACGAGGAAGAGAAAATGAAAATGACTCTAGCCATGCTGAAACTCGATGGGGCTTGAAGAATGGAGACAGCTATGGTTTACCAAAACTTTGTCTTTAGCCCCACGTTATCAAGTTAAGGTGAAAAGAGAAACATGAGGTAGAAAAATAAGGATTGTCGTTTCAAAGAGATTTTCAATCGATTTCGCATTTGAAACTTCAGTTTTAGAAAGCAAAGTCTTTAAAAATTACAAAAGTTGACATTCCTGCCATCTTTCATGTTCAAGTTTAATGCATCTGTTTCTTTTGTCATCTTTGTTGTGTAGGAAGATAATAACCGTTTTGTCCAATCATGTATCCATAAATCTTTTTTTTTCTTCCCTAAAATCGAATTTTAAGTTAATAAATTCTTTAAAAGAGCTTTAAAATGTCAAAAAATTCTTTTTAATAAAAGGAAATTAAAAGCTATGATTAATAAAACAGTTCAAAAATATTTCGAATTAAATAACAGTTTGAAAATTGATATATTTATGTAATACTTTTGATGCATGAGACAAACCAAAGCGTTCATTAATGTTTCCTATCTCGTGGTTTTAAGCACATTTATTGTAATGTTGTATTGCTTGGCACTTGAAGACGAGACAAATCTACATAAAATATTCGTTTATGATAATAACAATCAAATGCAGAAAAAACATCGAAACACTTGACAAAAGGGTTGAATGGGCAACTTAAACGAAACGTTCTACCTCATTGTAATAAATTATTTCCGAAACATATTAAACCAGCTATGAATTTAAATATTGATATATTTCGCTAATGCTTTTGATACATGTGGCAAACGAAAGCGTTCATTAATGCTTCCCATATCATGTTTTTAAGTACGTTTGCTGTATTGCTTGGCACTTGACGGAGAGACAAATATACATAAAATGCTTGAGAATGATAATAAAGATAGGCAGTTGCAAAAAAAAAAAAAAAAGAAAGAAAGAAAAAAACATCGAAACATCCCATAGACGTTTTATGTGGGCAACATACGCACCTCACTGTAATACCACTTGTCTATTGTTGTAGTGAAAATTTGTTACTTTTGGGGAGGATTAAAACGATACGATAAAAAAAATTTATGTTCTCTAGCACCTTCTTCTAACACTTGTCTCATAATTGTACACACATGGCAGACAGAAATAAAGTGTTTAAAAGCGAAAGAAAAAAAAAGGTTATCGTCTGTCGTGTACAATCACAAAATTGAAACAACGCTGAAAGGAAATGTCAATTTAATATTAAGATAATTTTCATCTAAGAATAATTCCTTTTAATGCATTAATATAGGCAAGGAGTTGGTACAATGAGACAGGGAGAACAGTGAGACAACATAAATTTAATTGCTCTTTCGATATTTTCAGCCTTGTAAAACTTTTGAAAAGTCAGAAAGAAGAAAAATTACTATGTAATCATAGAAAAATAAAAATAGCAGCGTTTATTAGCAAAAAGTGCAAATTGCTGCATCACGGGTTTCGGCGTTACAAGGAAACCCCCTTTTAATGCAGAAGAAGTGAGGTTGGGGATGAAAAGACGTCTCCGATGTATTTTCATCCACAAGCAAGAATTCGTGGTTTTTTCTAGATCCACTTCTGTAATACCTATTACAGTGACAAATAATGTGTCATTTAAAAGAAATAGATTTCTATGTTTTTTAATGCTAAAAAATGTAATTGAATTTTCGTGTCTCACTGTACCCACTATTACCTCGTGCGACCATTCCATGAAATAGTATTATATTTCTAATTTATGAGTCAAACCTTCTGCTGACTTGCCATTGATAATTTTACACTCATATGCACACAAATTTAATAGCATAATTATATGGGGAAATTGAAATTTGAACAGCTCTTTATAACTATTTCGTCAGCTGGTTAATGTCAGTATTAGTTTAGCTGATACTTTTGGACTCTAACGGCGTAAATTAGTTACTGTTTATGAAGTTAATTGCGTAAAAACATCTTAATTATGCAGCGCATGATTCGTTCTATTATTATTATATAAAAGTAAACATTGATAAATTACATTGCCGAAAAAAAAAAGAAATTAAAATAACAAATGTTCATCATATTTTAAAACAAAGTTGTTTGTTTAACTGAAAATGATCCTTAACTTTAAGTTTTCTTACTAGCAGAACTCAACAGAAAAATTAAGTGTAATACAGGACTTTTAACGCATTTGTAGATTTAATGAAATACAAAATTGCAGCTTCATTTTTGATTAATAAAGATACTCGAGTTCAAGGAAAATAAACTCTCGCTTAGGATTGAACAGTTAAAATGATTTTCTGGCGAAAACAAAAAGGAAAACACTGTTCAAAGAAACTGAAAAGAAATTCTATATCTTTTGAATTATGTATCTCTGTCTGCAACATTTCTTCTTTGAGTTGTATGCAGAATTAATACTGTACTCTTTCTAGTTTGAGTTTTGAGAATAAATTCAATCACTGAAAACAAAACGTGTAGTCGTACTACATGCATATAATTATATCTCTCCATGTAAAATAATCCTTCTAAGCATTCATGAATTATTTCAATTCTTCAAATCTTGCTGCTGTTCAATACTTAAAATTTCATTAGTTTAATCGCTTTTCGGTAAAGGTTACTAAAATCGGTTGAGTGATCAATTGATCAATGAACTGAGTACATTTCCAACTGAAAGACAATTTACGGAGTTTGAATCGGTTCGTTTTGGAAATTTATTTGCATTGGCAGTGGTTTTAGATGTTTAAAGAGTGCGTTCATTTGTTTAACACACAAATAACTTTCATCACGTTTGAAGTAAAGAGGTAAAGCAATAATTACCGGGAGTCGATTAAAATTCTTAAAACCTGCTTAAATCGCTTTAGGTGAAAGAATGTCGGTTAGAATTTGCGCATTCTTTGTGTTCAAATTCCAACAAACTTCTAGAAACACAAAATACAAAGCAGGACGTATGGTCTATATAATTGATAAATAAATTAATAGCATAAGAATTTTACTCATTATTCGAAAAAACGTCACTTCGAATACTTTCAAAAATAACATGTTATTATTAAAAGTTTGAACGGATTCTGAAGCAATAAGGGATCGACGAAATAAATTTGACAGAATTATTTCTGTACTCAGACCATTATCATTGTCCTAAAAAGTCGTTATTGTGTGGAAAAATATAATTGTGAAGATAACTTATTCACTAAGTTTGTTTAAATATTATTCATTTCCCACCATTGATTTGAATGTATAATGGCTTTCTAACATGCACAAAGAAAAAGACAATAGTAAAACCTTAAAAAAAAACGCATTGAAAATCTTTTGAGCTTTGAATAATAGGCGTAGGAAAACTGTTAGCGTAGTACATTTGAAAGACTACCCAACACTGAAAATTTTTAAGTAACTTTATAAAATCCGTAGCAGCTTAAGTGCCTCCAGCTCTCTGGATAAACTTAACTGATGTTAAGTTCCACATCGCTTGTGGAGGATTACACCATAGTAATGTAA
Source organism: Uloborus diversus (assembly GCF_026930045.1). Lineage (NCBI taxonomy): Eukaryota > Metazoa > Arthropoda > Arachnida > Araneae > Uloboridae > Uloborus > Uloborus diversus. The sequence goes on from NC_072733.1 coordinate 206,344,011, forward strand.
CTAAAGCGTAACGTCACACTCATTTCTACGTAAGGTTACACCAGAGTTTTTTGTATGTTTACAAAAATTAAACTTTCATCTGACTTTTCTAGACGATTTATTACGTTCATGCTTTTTAATCCCCCAACCATTGTACACCAATTATTTATGTATTTTAATACAAAAAACAAGACATTTTTACTGCACTAAGAGAAGAAATGACCTGGGTGGAGTCCGAACCCAGAACGTGAATCTCAGACAGGTAGCAGAGCAAGAGCTTATACCTCTCGGCCACCAAGGATGACCTTCGTTTCGCTAAGAGTTGACCTGCTCTGCTTCGATTCTGAATAATGATGCTACACACTTAAGAATTCGTGTAACGTTACACCCATTAATATTGGAAACCTTACTCATTTTTTTACAGTGAACGGTGAAAATAAATTTGCTGTTGATGTAAAATTGCCGTTTGCAAATCTTTCTTTTGTATCGGAACATGAAATATGAAAATAAAAAAGTCTGTATTAAAAAGGTCACGCCGAGTGCGGTACGGACACATACGTAAAAAAAAAAAAAAAAAAAAAAAAAATTGAATTCTGAAATTTTGAAAGCAAATTATGTTTTTCGCAATCACGAACTGCGACAGGACCCTACTCATTTGAGTTATTGTTTCTAGAAACGGCTCCTGCCCCCCCAAGCCTGCCTCTCCTCCTGGGCGGTTACGTGTGCATAGTTGTGTGTGTGCGTAGACCTGTGTGTATGCACGTAGGCGTGTGTGAGTGTATGTGTGTGAAATCGTGTGTGTGTATGTGTGTGAACGTGCGTGTGTGTAGGACATGGACGCCTCCGACCAGGAGATCGGATAGCTCAAAACCGGAGCAGCCGCGCCGCGCCGCCAGCAGAGGACGGTGGGCGGTGGTGCTGCATAGGCTTCTGGTCCAAGTTGAAAAAGGCACGGACGCCAAAAACGGTCAAATGAGAACAATAAGCAATCGTGATTGCTCAAAAAAAAGAATTAAAACTGATTAAGACTTTACTTCAATAGAGATGCAACTTGAATAAGTCTGAAAACTTGATTTAAGAGTGTTATTATAATCACTAAGAGGTGTACTATGTTTAGAACCCCATTTAAACAATTTGTTGCTTTTTATTTTCAGCCTTTCTGTTACGCGATGCGCTAAGGTTCTAAAGCGTGGAACACTAGAAGTCGATGACTTGGAATTCTGCACGAATCTCTCTGAAAAGCCACAAAAGCATTCATCGATAAAAGCAAATATAGGCTTCGCTTTATTCGAATAATTTTCGAGTTCCGACACGTTGTAGTAACAACGAAGACAACGCGAATCAATATTTTGCATCGTGCTCTAACACCGAAATCTCGTAAATTATGGAATTCGAGAACACACTTGTATCCACATCGAAATGGGAAAGATATTGCGCCAGGTGCTTTCTTTGCACCGATTTCCCTTCATGAAAAATAGTTGTTTTCTTTGCTCGTTTTAGATCAGATTTTTTTTCATCTTGAGGTAGACTTGAAAGTATTCTTGATACTCTTGTCGCGCGAACACTCTTGTTTTGCGAGTGTTGAAAGTTTTCACGTGATACGAAAACGAATGAGATACATTTAAAATATGTTTTTAAGTGAAAGGACTACAAAATTAAATTTGTTAATGGCTACTGTTCTAGTTACTAACGCAACCATGAATGCGGTTAGTTATCTTACCAATGTGTGAAATTCTTTTTCAAAAACCGAAAACAAATAAATGATAAATAAATAAATAAATGTAGCCGATAACTGTTTACATTTTTATAAAAGCCATAATCAATCTAACTTATTAGTAAGTTAGAGTAAATATTACTTATTAAGATGTAATTACATTGTGTGATTTAAAAATAACCGAAATGTTTAGGGATAAAAAAAAATCTGTACCTAAGAGCCAGAAGGACGTAAGTTAAAATATGATAGTTTTACAGGAGAGAGGAAAACTTTTTTTCTGGCCTGTGCAAAGGATGGGACGCGCGCTCTTTTAACCCTGGTATAAAATTGAAAATGATTGTTTTTTTTTTAATTACGTTCACATCTTCCGAAGCGGAACAGGATTCTACATACAATGCACTAATAAACGGAAAATCGCAATTTTTGGACTTACGTCAGTCTGGCTCTGAGTTACAGAAATACGCGTGGTAATACGCTTAAAAGTTGAATTTTATTCAAAATAGGATCCATTCAACCCAATACAACGTTCTGAATTTCCGACTAGTTTATACAAAAGACTTTTTTGAATGTGGTTTCGGGTATATTCTTAAGCACCTGCATCACGGTTGCTTGCATGGCTGGTATATCATTGTAAAAAGCTTCTTTCATTACTGTTTTCAGCTTCGTGAACATATATATGATGCAAATACGAACGGTGATCTACGACGAAAATATCTCGGAATCCTATTTTTAAAAATTATTAGCTATAAAATATATTGCCACGCTTATTTTATTCTATCCCTGAAATGTTAAGTTATTTTTAGACCGACTGCTGCAGGTAGGTTTTGAACAGTAGGGGAAGTTGCTGTACCCACGGACGGTTGTACCTGCGGACGTTGGTCGGGAAATTCCGGGTATCGTCGAGAGAAATCTTAATTGGGGTTCAACGTGTGTGTCACAGCCCTCTCCAGTACCCCAGGAATTTTCAACGCCATTAAACGAACATTTAAGATTCTATCACATTTTTTCGGTTTTAGTAGGATCTAAGTAAAAAATTACATGAGCAATTTCTTTTTTTTTTCTTCCGTCGTGGATTGTATTATTCATTTTTGTTTTAGATATCATGATTCCCTATATTTTGAAGGTTTTGTTTCTGATTTTTAATGTTGTAAAACTATGGTCTTGTCGATGTGACTGGCTTGCAAAACCGAAATGACGTACCTTTGTACCCAAGGACAAATAACCATATGTACACACGGACGGCAATTTTTAGTCTTCTTGGGTTACACGAGAGCCTTCTTACAAAGTGAAGTACCTCAAAATGATGCCTTGTCATCAACGTCCGAAATTTGCTTTCAACAATGATGATAAATTTGAAGCAGGGCTTGAAGATATAGTGTTGAAGCCCACCTGTTACAGACCGTCAATCCCACCTGTTTTCATTTGAAGTCGACTTTACTAGATTTTTGTTGCTTTAATCTAAACTGAGTTTTTCGTAATGGGTTCATTTTGGTTAAAGGTTTCAACTTGCATATAAATTGAGGTTATTATGTAGGTATATAGAGAACCATAATATCATGAATCTAGTTTTTTTTTAAAGTTAAAAACATATTATTTATAACATCATTAACTCTCTTAAGAGTAATAACTTTTTTAAACGGTTCACTGATGTTGTAAATTAAGGAAAATTTTTAAAAAAGTGAAAAAACTTCGATTACATTTTAAAGTTTAATTTCTGTTGGATATTTAAATTAATGTTATTTTCAATGGATGTTTGAAGTATTTCAATATAAAATGACTTATGAAAATGTATTGAGTATAATTGAGTTCGCCAGACCTATTTATATATTATTTTTTTGTCTGTCCGCGGGGTGAACGGAGAAAAGATGTTTTTTAAGAAAATAATTTTGAAGTTGAAAGCTTTGAGAGCAAATTTTACTGGGTTCCTTGACTGGTCAAAAAGGAATGAGCCCCGACTGTTGATCCTTCTATTCTGCTTTTGAATTTCTGATTTGTCTTATGGTGTGTATCGATTATAAAACTATTTCAGTGGAGTAGTTATGAAGTAATACTTAATAAAATTCAAAACTACTGGGCTTATATTCTTTTTAGTTTCTTGGTTTTTACGCAGTCGGGTTTTTTGTTTATATTTAGTGTATTTTATATATATATATATATATATATATATTCAAGTATATTTAAGGGTAGAAATCTACTAAACTGTCTACTTACCAAAACTTGAGTAAAATTTATATTTTTCTCCTCAGTATTATATGTTGAAGGAGGGTATAAAAAGAGCAGAGAAAAGTACAACCACGTTGCTGTACCTAATTTATTCATTGTTGTTGTTCCAAAGGATCGGTGTTTTGATTGAAAAAGAAAGGATTGACATTTTTGTGGATGTCTTAGTTTTGAGCTAGTCGCGAATTGTTTCGCCTTTTTTTTTGATGAATTTGTGTCGAGAAAAATCAAGAAGTTATGTTGTTTAACAGTTTCGAATCCATAAATACACACCAAATTTTGGAAACACACAATAATTGATGACAAAGGGTTTCTGCTTTCTCGAATGGCATGGCATTAAAAGGATGCGCTTAGGTTAATTTGTGACTAATTATTTGTGACTCAAATTAATAAGTGGATAAACTTTGTCCTTAAAACATACGGTCAGAACACAGTCTTCATGTTTGATGGTTAAGTAAACTGACATAAAAATTTAAATGCCGTTTGAGAACATGCTGCAAAACAGTTTCACCATATACTTTTTTTGGTGAGACGATAACTGAAATTTTAAAACAAGTTAAATTTATATATAACACAAAGTATGAAAACGATTAACATGTTTACTCACAGACCATTTTAAAACTAATGATATGGTGAAGCAAGTCAAAGCTGATGCTGACGTCTCATTGCACTTACTGTCTCAAAAAGCATTGTAATGCTACAGTTAATGTGGGTTATGATATTGATCTTTCAGTAATCCTAACAGCTTGAATTCCTCCTAAAAAGAAGATTTTTTTTTCTCAATCCTGTAAAACTTAAGATGGAACAGAAACTTGACTCATGAAATGGTTTAGGGGACCGATGCAAAAAGTACATCTTGTTTCTTTATACATTTTCTTACTGCAATGGTATACCTGATACATTTCAGAAAAAGAAGCAACAATGAAATAGCTTGAAAAACATTCGGACTTGCAAGATGCTGTGCAAGTAAATTATACTTCTCACACACTCAAGTAGAAAATGGCATGTGCACGTGGGGACGTTCAGTTCCCTCACGATAATTGTGTTTTGAGTCTCCCCCACATTGTGTTTTGAGTTTTTTGCCCTGATGTAGAGGCACCATTATAGTCTTGAAATAATACTGTACTTTCTTTAAAAAGTGAGCTTTATTCAAGGTGGTTTTTCCTTATAATCGTATTCTATCACAAAGATCATTAACTCATTTTCACTTAATGTGATAATTGGTTATTTGTTAACCCTAAATGCTCTAACGTTGAAACATGCATCACGCTCGTATAAGTGAAGATTTTTAATCATAACTGCTTTACGAGACGACTACGAGGTAGCTGAGGAGCGACTGGAATTGCTTTAAGAATTTTATAGCAAAATAAAAAAAAAAGGCTCAGCCATAAGTAGCTATTATCAAGCACAGATGCAGCAGATCTTTCTTAATGTAAGTTTTTATCTTAGCACGTTCAGATTTCATTAATCTTGTTGCTTCCGTTATTAATTTTTCCTTTATTGTTTAAGTTTATTCTCATTTAATTGAGCGGAAAATATTAAAGCACTTTAAGGAAAATTAGTTGAGAAACATCAACTGATGACTAAAAGCTTAATACTTTTTAAGAGCTTCATGTATATACATATTTATTCAAGGAGCATGAATTGTTCAAGATAAATTGCAATAATGTTAACAAAAGGTTTCTTGATTGAAAAATAAAATGAAGCGCAATTCCATACTTTGTGTTTCATTATTCAATTAATTCCATTAAAACTTATTACTTAACGCCAAATATTTCAAACATATTATTTTAATTAAAAAAAAGAGAAGATAAAAGCTCAAGTTACGAAAATATTTACTCACGCGAAAAATTGTCTCCGAAATTCCATACGAAGAATGTATTTAAACTAATACAAATATTCTTAAAAGTAGTAATAAATAATTTACATTTAAAAAACTCTTAACGATAACTGTAGAACATTATTAATGCATGTCCTTTTACGACAATAAACGACTCAGAGGTTTTAATAATAGTTGAAAAACCTTTCATTTCTTTATAAAGAAATATGCTAAGTTTTGATATAAAGTAAAACTTATTGGTAGGAGAGAATCAATATTTAAATAATAATCATAAGATAAGGTTTAGTTAGTTTTAAATAAATATACATTTTGATTGAAAAAGTTACAAAAACATTTATAGTTTTTAACTTGAAAACTTTTTAAGTTATTTGAATTTAGAGTTAATCAAAATTAGGTTTACTTCCCTTAAAACTCTGTTAACATTGAATAGTAATAATAGTAAAAAAGATAAGGAAAATTTCGTGGAGTGTGATATATTGTTAAAATGTAACTTTTTATTTAAACTAAAGTTTGAAACAAAGCAATCTTGAAAAAAGAACCATCAAAAATTTGATTTTTTTTTCTTCAATATAACCGTTACTATTAGATTCAGGACAGTTACAGAATTATTTAACCGAACAGATTAAAGGTTTCAATAAAAACCATTCTTTATTTCAGAAATCACTACCGGTGCCCGCACGGCCTTGCCTGTTGTAGAAAGTTAAAAGGTCATTTGATTCTCCTGTATATTTACAAGTAACTTCTGTAATGTGTATAACAGTTTTATTTTTTAAGAAGAGAGGTATTTTATACGAGAAAATACCTCTGCTATATTTATGCCTAGCTATATACAGGATGTATTAGTACAGCGTTTACAGACTTTTAGAGCCGATTGATGACACCTCGACGATGGGGAATCACATAACAAAGCGTGGTCGGAAACGCTTTCCTGACGCGATAGTCACGAAAGAAAGCACAAGAAAACCAGGATACGAATAAGAGAAAACATATTAAAATTTTTATTGCAGTAAAAATGCTCGTAAGTTTTTGTCTGGTGTTCATGATAGATGTCGTTACGTAAACCGAAGCATCACATGACGGTGCATGCGCACACGCGTTTTTACTTCCTTTTACAAAAAAAGGAAGTATTGTATTCGCGAAAAAAATTTCACTCAAAAATCGGTCTTAATTTCCATTTTTCTCACCCCCAAAGGAATGTTGAGTTTTTTTTTTTCGCCCCGACCACACGTGGATATATGCCTAGGAACCTACAGACACCCAAAACATCCATTTTGACGACCCCCGAGTTAATTACAACAAATTTTCTCGTGACGTCTGTATGTACGTGCGTACATGTGTGTATGTATCTCGCATAACTCAAAACCGATATGTCCTAGAAAGTTGAAATTTGGTACGAAAACTCCTAGTAAGGCCTAGTTGTGCACCTACTCTTTTGGTTGCATTCAGATGTTCCTAAGAGGGTCTTTTGCCCCTTTTTTGGGGGGAAATCATTGTTAATTTGGTGTTATAATTTGTCGGACACTTGGCAACATATCGCTAGTCTTTTGGTCGCCAAGTTTTGTCGCCAACTTGGCGACAAATTTGGCGATGGTTTTCTTTTTTCTTTTTTTTTTTTTAAATTTTAAATTTGGCCACTGTTGGTGATATTTAGAGAGTAAACAATTGAATCACATTAAAATTGCCAATAATGGGGAAACGACATTGAATTGGAGTAAAAGGAAGTCATGTGATGCACACATCAGCTCGTTTTTTTTTCCCCGCTCTCGTTCTGACGCTCGATCTTCAATGCGCCGACGATGAGGCATGCATCACGGCCCAGGGTTGTTTTGAAAACCTACTTTGATGACAATCGTCAGCTCCTTCATGTTCTTTTTTCTTAGTTTTTTGCTGTACTAAAGATAAGAAAAATGTTTTCTTCCCTTAGTCGTGTCTTGTCTTTTTGGTGATTTGTGTAGTCACTACCACGCCAGGAAAGCGTTTCCGACCATGCATTGGTATGTGGTTTCCCATTGTCTAGGTGGACTCTATCTTCTCTGAAAGTCTATAAGCGCTGTACTGATACACCCTGTAAATAGTACGTACAACCATGCATCATACTGGAAAATACATACTTATGAAAATATAGTGCCACACAGGATTTTACCTTCGTACTTGACACCTTCCTAATGATCCCATTTTCTACTAATAAATTTATTTTACAGAATTTTATTTTTCCTGAATAAATGATGTAGGTAAATGCCCCGTCTCAGCGTAAAATAAAATTAGCAAATAGTCCGCTAACAAAAAAAGAAAAAAAAAATCAAATTTACACCTGCTCTCAAACATTTGATTTCTTTCAGATAAGACATGGATAATTGCACTTAGCACCAAAAAATTATTAGTAAAGGATTTCTATAAGGAAATAGTTTCATACTGAGCTTATGGATGATTATTTGGATCTAACTTAAGTAGTAAAGCTATTTTAATTGTTATTTAGAAACTTAATGGGCTATTAGAAAGCCTAATATTTATTTTTTGTACAGTCCCACTTTGCAATGAAAACGACAAGAATGGATTTTTCCCAATAAAAATTATCACGCCTCAGTTTAGAAAAATCATTTTAAAGTGATAACTTTAATAAAATGTTAGGACATGTATAGTGAAGGTTTAATTATGTTTGATTTTTTAAGCATCTAAATGATGGTATAAACACTCGGGGGTAAAAACTGGGTCTTTACATTAGCAGCAAATTTAATTTTTGAAAGATTTCATTTGAAACTAAAAATGTATGGAGTTTATCTGCGTTAAATTCATTCAAGATAAATGTACGTTATTTTAAGGTATTCCTACTCTTATTAATAAAATTTGGCTTAAAAAGGGCTCCAAAACATTGTCGAAAAGCCAAGATATTACAGCGACTCATTAAGGTGATTTTTTTATTTTTTTTTATTTTACAGTGTTAAGGATTATATCCAATGTTGCTTCTTTTACACATTCATCCTTATAAGTTCTTTATTAAATGACAATAATTTAATAAATAATATTAATTCTTTACCTAATTAATGTTAAGAAACAGTCAAAACTTTGGACTCGAGTATGAAAGAGAATGAAAAAATCTACATGTTTGGATGAAAAATATGAAACAGGACTGTCGATGTGTGATATATAGCTGCCTTAGTTTACGTATTAAAACATATTACCAGAGTAAAAAATGCAGGACATTTTCTATTTTGTACCAGACTAGCTATCGATTTTAAATGGATTTAAGGCATGTCTAAAGGTAGCTAATTATTACTCGAAAGAAAATCGTGGAAGTCGAGAATGGTGGTTAATCCTTTGTAGCTGTCATATTATAGATTCGTAACACAATTTAGCACATGAAGTGCCCGGAGATATTTAGCATCCTATAATGAAGCTAATATTCATCTTCCAAAGTACATGCTCTGCAGTATGTAACAAACCCTCAATTTGCATACAATTAGGCAACAAAAATTTCCCTTAATGAAATAATTGGATCTTAAAGCCTCAATTTGAACCACTCACCAGAGAGTTTTGATGATTGAAAACTTTTCTTATTGGTGAGGTGTGGTTAGGCTTACTAATCCCTTCCGAGAGGTCATTAGGAGAGGCGTACCCCTCTAATTTTACCCTAAGTTCCCGTAATTTACCTAACTCCAGAGATTGATGGTCCGCCATTACCGTAAAGATGACGGCTGCTCACGTCATTCTGATCCCCCTCCATTCTATCCGCAGCCAGATCAATTCCAAACCGTTTATAGCGTTTTTTACAGAAGAGTCGCATTTTACTAAAGACGGCCATTTTGGCTTACACTTTTCGTGAGCATTCCCACTAAGCTCAAAGAAGACTTTTTCCTTCTACTTTCATACTAAATCGAATGGCGCGTCAAGCAGGTCTTTTCAGCGCTTTACACAAATCTTTTCGAAAAATAAAACTTTTACGTTTAAAATAATGGTTTATTTGTATGAATAATGCCAAAAACATATTTTGTTTTTGTCTTGTAATAATATTTTCGTCTTGAAACAGGATCATCTTCTTCACTATTTGCTGATATTAAACAAATGTGATATCGGCTATTTTAGTAGGTTAAACCGTTTTAAGTTTTTGACTTATTTATTTAGTTATAGATTTACTATTATGACAGGCTCTGCTGGGGATTTAAATGCAACTAGTGAATCCAAAGATATAAACAATAGTAAGAAAAATGACCTAAGACAGCCGTACTGTAATATGAACGATCATTACGAAAAAAAAAAATACTACTACCGCAAGAAAGTAATCTGCACAAGATTTCTAAAAAAAAAAAAAAAAAACGTCATTTTCTGATACCCTGTTGAATAGTGAACTAATAAATTAGTGTACTTAGTGTTGTCATTATGTGCGATATCATGATGATGTGAAAACGGATTATATCCGGTTTTATATTTTTTTGGCCAAACGAAAAAAAGTTTTACGCACAAACACTGTTAGAATTTCGAATTTTTCACCATGTTTTGGTAGAATAACAAGTGACTATTGGCATGTCTAAGAATTTTTCCACAATTTTATCAGACCTTAAATTGCCAATTTCATTTTGGATACATTCCTTTTTGGTGTAAAAGAGTGGATATCATCATTTTTGAAAAAAAAAAAAATAATTTGAATTTTGACATCTTGAATCCAAATTATGTTTCTCGCAATCACGAGTGTGTGTATGTAGGCGTGTGTGTTTGTGTGTGGAGGTATGTGTTTGTGTACTGGTTATGTGTATGTGTGTGTAGGCATGTGTGTTTGTGTCTGTGGGGGGGGGGGGTATGTGTATGTGTGTGTAGGCATATGTGTTCGTGTCTGTGTGCAGGCATGAATGTGTGGGTAGTGGTATGTATGTGTGGGTGTCTGTAAGTATGCGTGTGTTATATGTTTGTATGTGTTTGTGTATGTGTGTGTAGTGTATGTATGCGTGTGTGTGTTGTGTATGTATGCGCGTGTGTGTAGGACATGGATGCAACCTGGAGACGGCTTTCGCTAGAGGTGCAGCATCGTGAGGAGCTCGTCGACGGTGATAGTGCGGAGGGTGGCGGTGGGAAAAATCAAAGGAACGTCAAAAATAGTCAAGTGAGAACAATAAGCAATCGTGATTGCTCAAAAAAAAAAAAAAAAAAACACGCATTTTCTTCAGAAATAAACTTTAAAATTGAAACAAAATATTCAACAATCACAATTTTTCAATTAATCACAATTTTTCAATTAATCACAATTTAATCATTAATTAATCACAATTTAATAGCAACATTGTTTAATATTGATTTAGTAGTCACAATTTGAGGTCGCGCTTGTCTAATTGATAACAGACTTGCACAAGACGCAAGGTGCTGCGATCGCCTAAATACGGAAGGGTATCATGCTTGATAGGAAATGCTCAACCAGTGTCTCACTCCTCTTTTTTATTTGTGAACTACTTTTGAATTAGAAGTTGCAAATTCAAATTGGGATATGCGCCCTTGTGACATGAAAGTGAATGATTAGGATAACGGCAAATAAGGGATAAGTTCCACTTTGCTGTAAAAGACCTGGCGAGAAATAAGGGGATGAATATACACCGTTTAGGTGGTAAAAGCAATGTTTACGCATTTTTTAACAGTAGATGCAAATTTCTTCGAGAAGAAAGAAATTCATGGGTCGATAGGGCTTTTACACTGTTAAAACGTTTCAGAAACGTTCCTCGAAAATAATGGGCAGCTAATGTGCCCAATTTCTGTCAGTAGCATACCTTACAAAAACCAGTATCGTGTTTCGCTAAAGTTCAGTAACCTTCCTGAAACTATCCCGGAAGCTTCCTAAAAAATTCTGAAATCTTCCCACCTGAACCCAATCGTGTCTCTGGAACTTAAGAGTAAACTTAGGTAGGTAATATATAGTTTAGCGCCTTCATGATTTATTGAGAAAATTCCACAAGCAGCATTGCAAACATGACCAAAGCAACGCCAGAATTGCAAGTATGTACCGAGAATTTTACTCGCTTGCAAAGCAACATAGTCCATATTTATTCGCTCCCTTTGGGAGATTGATTACAATGGACGAACCGTAATCAAACTGAAGCAGATACACTTTATTAATACTTTCAGTTTATCTTTAAACTGGGAACTATAAATATTTTTCACAACAGTGAGAAGTCTGCATTCGTGCAACTTGTAGCAATTTAGGAATTTTTTTGACAATAATACTTGATTTGTCCAGGAAGTGGATAAAAACCATTGAAATCCCGAAACGTAAGACGGAAATACTCAGTAACGTTTCAGAATTTTTTTATAGTGTACTAGAGATTCTGAAAACGAAAATAAAAATCCGTTTTTTTTTTCCAAAAGTGGATATAATCCGTTTTGAAAGTAAACTCCTCATTTAGCGTTCAAGGTCAATTTAGCGAGAAAAAAGAAATCACAGACAATAAGATAAATTTTTCAAAAATTTTGCACTATTAGCTTCAATTGCTTCAATGATTAAATCCCTTTATTAAAGAGCAAAATGATTAAGCGCTTTTTAGAATAGCACTAAGTAGTTACGTTTTTTTAAAATTAATTACCGAAACTAAGTTTTAGTTTTCCTGGTACTTTCTTTTATTTTAAATGGTATTCTTTAAGCACGTGTCAAAGTTTAAAGTCATCGTCTGTTGAAACAGCATAATGCTTCATCAAAGCTTCAGTTTCGATAATCAGTATTGAGACATAATTTTGAATACCTAAATTTTTTAGCTAAACTCGCATTATTTTATAAGTTCAACATCTCTTTATTGAAGTTTATTTTTCAAAAAAAAAATTTTCACGAAAAATGATTTTTTCAATTATAAATAGTATTGAAATTACTTCAATGGAGTTCAAGTGAACATGCAGTAAAATTCACAATCTTATAACTAAATACTGAAAAATAATTGTTTTAGGAAGTAAATGTTAACCATTGCGTTGACACCAATTCGATAAATACAATGGTGTAAAGAGCAAACTGCAAAGTAATAAGAATTTTGTGTGTGGGGGGGAGGGGGGTTCGTCTTGAGCTTCGTCATGTCACACATAGCAACAAAAATAAATATTTCTAAGTGACTGCTGCTTAGCGTCCAGAAGTTCAAAACGTCTTCGCATGAAAAAGTAGTCGCCTGTTCGCCCAAGACAAGTGTATTCAATTCAATGTGTGTTTTACAACGTAAGTTTCACGCCATTTAACTACTGAAGCCGAAAAATATTATCCGGTTATCTCAAAAACTTTGTGGAAACCTTAATGGCAAAAACACTCTTTGAAAGATTGTAAGTATTCTATTGACAAGCATAAATAATTTTATTAACACACGCCTCTTTGCTGACATCGCGTTCGATTTCATTTGAAGTAAAATCGATTTAAATGGGATCGCCAAACGCTTTAGGCTGCATGTCCTTCTGTATCGTTAGTAATGAAAATAGGGTGGAAAATTCGTTATGTGCATTGAAATTGTACCGCTCCGGAACTTTATGCTAAGCGTGAGACATTGGTAGAGGAATGTAGGGTAAAGTGAAAGAGTTAAGATGACTGAGATTTTTCAAAATGAACAATTTAGAAATTTGTTGGTAAATTTATTATGACTTCAAAAAGAAAAAAGTGCAAGATTTTTCCCTTTTTTTCCAAGGGGCAAGTGAAAAAATTAAGTATTTTTCTAATGAAATATTGTGAACTCGATAGGGATTTTTTTTTTGACAAATTAATGAGCAAATAAAAGGATAATTGAGTAAATGAAACGATAATGACACAGTAAGCTGATGAATAAATAAACTAATATATTGATACATGAGGAACAATAAATGTGAATAAAATAGAGAATGAATAAGAAAATAAGTGAATGAATGAATTAATACGTGAATTATTAAATGAAGGAATGGTTAATAAATATGATGATGTCCCATCCAATTTGCTCCTCATGCACTTGGCTAATTGTAGAAAATATTAAAAATACAAATAAGCAAAACATTAACTAAGTAAATACTGCACCAAATATTAGAAGGTCAAAATTAATATTTAAATTGTTAATAGCAAGAAATGTATCATTTGATAATATCAAAATAATTTTTGACTCACAAGGAACTACTACAATTTGAGTATCCATTTTTGAAAATTGCTTGTATTATCATATGCTTTGATTTTCAGAGGTAATTTTTTCTTGACTGGAATATAATACATACAGTGGCTCCCAAAAGTTTTCGAACAATTACGGTTTTCAGTTTAAATAAGGCCTCTATCCATCGGTTAAAATTAATATTTCGGAATAGGTATTTAATTATAAGATCTATGATCTATTTTTAACAAACCTACCAGAAAAATTTTAGTAACATATTTCAACTTAGCTTTCAAAAAATCAAAAACCAAAAAGAGCCGGAAATTTTATCTCACGAAAGTCTTCGTACAGTTTAAAAATGTCTACATATTATTGAATAATCAAACGTTTTATTAAGCTATTATTTAGTAGAATATCATTCACACATAACATCCACAACAATATTTGAACGTCTGCGAATAGATTTCAATGTTTTTTTTTTTTTTTTTTTTTTTTGTGCAATTTCTAAGTAAGTGTTCAACCACACTTCAAGTCTGGACATCTCTAAAAATGTTACATTAAGTTTAAAACTGGCGGTTGAGGAGATATTTCTAAGCTTAAGGACAATTTTTGAAGCACCAGATGCAAACGTTAAAAACCGTGTGTTTCTTATCGTTATCCTGATAAAAAAACAAAGTTGCTTCTGATAACCAAATTTTGGTCTAATCAAAGAACTTGGTGAACAATTTTAGATGAAAATTAAAAGTAAAATCCACTATAATATTAAAATCTGTTCGTGTCTGTCTGTCTGAAGATCTATCTTCTCTGGAACCACTGCGAATCGGGAGACAAACGAGATACCGATCAATTCGAAATTTTCCAAAGAAAACAATAGGACCAATCTCGTAAATGTGCGACTTTAATTAGCAGAGATATTAATTAAAACGTTAATTAACATAACGTTATTCAGGAATTTTTATTTCTTTCCTGTTGCCATTTTGCATATGCGCGAGCAAGTAAAATTCTAATAATTGTTTTAAAAGAGATTTTTTTGGCTGCTGTCCAAATCTTAAAACAACGTTTCCATCTAGAATTTCATTTTAAATTAGTTTAAAATTGGTTGCCCTATTCGGACATAGCCTTTATTTTATCGTCTGTCCTTTTTTTATTTTTTACATTCAACGTTCTTAACTCTTTTCAGCATATGAAAGTTGTTTCTTTAGCTATGTTTATTGATTGTAGTGTAAGTTTATTATTCACCGACCTCATATTTTGGTACATTTAGGATGTGCGATTAATTATGTTTATTTTGTTGGACTTTTTCCCGTCACATGGGTGAGTTTTCGAATTGTAATAACTCTCTCTTTCCTTCCTGTTTCTATTTTTGAAATACAGTTTGTATCGTTAAAAGAACATGTTAAATTAAGATTGTTTGAATTTCTTTAAGTGAAACAGAGTTGAACAAAAAAGATTGTTTTTAAGATTTTAATTAAGGCTTAATTCGAATCTGATGACTTGGTATTAAATTAATGCTTATTGGTATTTATTTAGTCTTGGTGCTTTAGTTTCACGTAAGCAACCAAAAAGTATGTGTCATTTTATGTAAAAAGCTGATCGTAATTGTACATACAAATGTTTCAGATATAGTCTATCAGATTTAATTCAGTTTAAAGTGAGCACAGATTACAATTGATAATGCATGTATTTTTATGTTTTGTGCTAATTGAAAATACGCATAACTTGCATTATTGATAACTATGATTAACGTTAAAGAGATTTTTGCCAAAAATATGCTCTACTGGTGTTTTGCAAACCTTGCATTACGCGTATTTATTTACTCCTTAGCGCTTTAGAAACTGATGTCAGAGTAATGCAAAAACATCAATTGGACATCTCTTTCGTTTTTTACGTAGCCCGTGCAACGCCGGGCACGCATCTAGTGTTTCATTAAATTCTGTAGAAACATTTACAGCACTGAAATGTGTATTTTTCATGTTTTTTTTAACTGTAAATCTCCGATCACGCTTTGTTAACTTGGCTGGTTGACCTTTTTTTACCTTGTTTTCGATCCGATTCTTTTGTTCAAAGCATTTTATCAAAGCACTTTCCTAGAGAATGGAATTAGTTAACTAATTTAGGGACATTTCAAACCAACTTACGCTACTGTGGGGGAAAAAAATTAAATTTCGAATGGTGTTTGTTGTTTTTTTACGAATAACAGCCATTTTAAATAATAAGCAGAATGTTAGAGAATAAATGAACAAAAAATTAAAGCCAATTGACTTCAGTGTCAACACAATGCAAAAATAATAAAAAAAAGATATGTGATAATTTTAACCATGAATTTATTCGAAAATACTTCAGTGTACGATGATTTTGTGGCGTATTTTTTCTGTCTCTTTGTTTTGTGACAAATTTCAAAAATAAAATCTGGCAATGTTTTGAAAAAAAAAAAAAAAACTACTGAGTTTTATTTAGAATGGCATAGAAATGATGTGAAAAAAATTAGACTTCATATTCGAATTCAGTTTCGCGTTACTTCGGTTTTACTACAAAATTTCAAGGTGTACGAACACTTTTGGGAGCCACTGTATGTTACTAATTAGTTAAAATACCACTAATTAATTGGCACTAAAAGCGGAGAAATTTCACTTTGCCCCATGTTCCCCCACTAATAATGACGAACCGAATTCATATTTTTTAAATACTTCACTACACGTTTCACAATCAAGTAACGTACCGGACTGTTAAAATGTATAATCTCATTTTTACCTTGTTATCCTACCCTACTTTGATTTTAAACCTCTTATGCATTCATGTTGGCTAAACAGACGGATCTTGAAACGCCTCTATGAATCGCTGACAGACCTATACCTTAACGGGGATTCGAATTACGAAAGCAAAATCGGGAGTTGGAACATCCGTGCCAACTGAGATACAAAGCCCAGCCCACGGTGCGATATCCTTTTAATCTAACACACATGCAAATAAGTGTCAGGCATTCTATCATTCTAAAGTTATTCCAAAATATTAAATTTATAAAAACGAAAACCGCATTCAATTGAAAAAAAAAATTGGATGCATTTTTTCAATGCTCAAGAGTTATCTGATGGTAATATGCAAGACCCATGCTAAACACCGTGACTATAAAAATTAGATATGATTGTGTTTTTAGCTGTAACTGAAGAATAATGTTATTTTAAGCAATATAGTGGACATCCAGTTAATAGTAACTTAGATTTTTTCTGAAAATTTAAAACCATAAATTAAATGAATATTTTTTTAAAAAGTTCTATTTCAAGTGGTTACTTAATGTCTCTACCGATTAAAAGAATGTTTCAGTCCTGCACGGTTAAAAAATACGTTTAAAATGTTGAGATAGCAACTTGAATGTCGAAGGAGTGGATGTTCTGAACTTAAATTGAAAACCAACGGCATATTCAACGGCGTTTGTGTACACACTATATTTTACGTGTCTTGAATTACATATTTTTCTTTTAGTTTCGAAAATAATGAACATATTCAATGACGATCCTTAATTGTTATGTATATTTTTTATGTTTGGAAGATCAAACTGATAGCCAAATGGCGTGCGTTTTTAAAGCAAAAATCTCAAACAGAACTTGAACAAAGTTGCACGTTAAGTATGAAATTAAGTGCAAATAGTTATTTAATTGAAAAATGAAATCAGTATTACTGAAACTGAAAACATAGCAGTTGGCATGAAGGTTTCAAAAGTAAGGGACCCCCCCCCCTGATTCAATATAACTATTTTAAGTTTTACGAGAATATAAGCGCGTTACTAATACAAGCTCGTTAACTCTACCGGCTTGCCTTGCGCGTCAAACTTCGTTATCAGCGTTTCTGTTGTGTGCTATTTTACAATGTCAGTTCATAATACACTGTTGCAAGAAATTAAGGTAATTTTCAGATCGTGTATTCAAAAAAAAATTTAAAAAAACATACATTTTATTTAGAATAACCCTCTTATTTTGTAACTCGTTCACAAAAAATGAAAAAAATAGTCTTTACGATGCAAAAGGTTGTGTAAGTTGTCGAGTTTCTAAACGAAAAATATGAATGACACATGCCGAACATTCAGTCCTTAATCTCGGTACGTGAATAAAATAAAATATGAGGAAAGAAAATATTACGGTTAAATCGACCTCAGGTACGATAAATTTGATATTTCTTGCGATGAGATATAGCGTTAGAGAGAGAGAAGACATAAATAGCAAATATAAGATTGAAGAAAAATAAGTGCCATGTTTTTTAGAAATGCTTCAAATATATTGAAATACCAAAGCAGTAGTGCTTTAAATCCATTAACTTGCATTTAGAAATGTAACGAATATAAGAGCTCTGATTTTTCTCCATATTTGAAATGCAGAAGCAACAAATTGGATTATGTGCTGTTATTTACGAGAATACTCCGAAAAACTTTTTTTTTTCTCTGAAAAATTGTTAGATGACTTATTTCAATTTCGCTGATGTATTAGAATAATGAACAACATCGCTCTACCGTGAACAATATCTAACAACGTAAAACTCAATATTCTTAAAACATTGCAAAGGTATATTGAATTTTCTTAGTAAATTGTTTTGGACTAAGAAACATCTTCTTTAATCACTTATAAGTCATTATAATACATATATGTTTTAGATACGCAACTCGCATTTATGATGAAAAAAAGATTCGCGATAGCTCACGTCACTTTATATCATGACAGCTTTTGCTCTGTTCAAAATTTAAAATTATCTCTACGGGACCGATCTTCTTGCCAAGCTAAAACAATGCTCATAAATTTAATACACTAGAGAACCAATGTCCCGATTTCAATAACGTAATTCGAAGAAGGTGCACATGCATCCTTGTGACAAGGAAAATTAATACTGATTGTACCCTCCCTTCGTGGAGCTACCGGGATTGAAATGGTCCACACACAGTTTGAAACTTTAATAGTAGCTCGTGTATAGAATGGTCTCGACGGCAAGAAGCCTAACCTTGAGTATTTCTACTTCTTCTTGGAGAGTTCAGTGACTGGGAAAAGCGTGTTCTTGGCGCGGATGTAAGTTATGTTAGTTTTTCTGAGGCATTGAAACAATAATCTAATCGCATTTTACGTTTTTTTATCTTTTCAGCTCACGTAAAGTGTAAACTCCCCAAGAAGAAAAACACTATACTACTCACCGAGATACAACAATACTATACTTATATTTAAGAAACGCCTTCAATCTAATATATACCGAATTTCGGTGCCTTAGTTGTATCGAAACAAAGTACGAATGAAATAATTTAGTATGTTTTATGAATACTAATATTTTTATATTTTTTGGCTGTTGAATTTTTTTGAAACTTGTAAGTGTATTGTAAAAATAATTGTGGGTACGTATACCAGACATTATTTTCGTGAAGCTCAGAGGGTCAACGGAGTTGTAACCGTACAATCAAATATGTATGCTCTCTACTCCATAACAATACAGGCTCAGTAGGGTTATGTAGTTCAGATTCTTTTGAGACTCAAAAAATATTCCAAACATGAAATGTAACTCATATATGTATAATGCTTTCATATAGTACTTTCGAACGTAGTCACGTAATGTAACAAGTCAAGCCACTGCAAATATTATTTCCAAAGTGCTTCTAGAAAGTTGGTGTCTGTCCATTCGCGTGACTATTGTGCTGACATTTTGGCACGAAGCTCCCGTTATAGCCTGCAACATCCAAGATCTCTCGATATGTTGAGAAAACGGTCTCTTCGTTTAGCCAGAGGGACTCGGAAAATTCCATCAGTATCCATAATTTGCATAATGAAATTGTTCCGTAAATAAAGCAGACAGCTTCTTCCTTTCCCATTAGCATAGTGTATTCCTAAGTGGGATCTGCATGAATATCATCTTCAAAATGATGAGATGGATTAAAATGGGATGTCTTGGGAAATTAAAATTAGAGTCACTCTTTAAGCAATAAAAGCACGCGGAACAGTAAACGCTTTAAGGAAAAGTTTATTATGAACTTGGGTAATAGAACGGAGAGCGCCCTTAATTAAAAGTGGGCTTTAAAAAACGCTATATAATGATGGATTTATAAGCTGCGAATGCGATGAGAACAAAACTTGGCCCGCTGATGAATAAATTAATTTTTATAAAATGTAATTAATTAAAATCCCTCGTTTGACTTCTCGAGGTTTGGACAACCTTATTTTGCTCCAAGCTAAGTGAAAACGTTCGTTACTCGAAGTTATTGGTTCATAAACGCTAAGATTAGCTCATTATAAATTTTGGTAACTTGAAAGTATTAAAGGGCTGTAACAAGCGTTTTAATGGGCGACAGTTACAGCCGAGCTCGTTTCACGAAGCCAGACAAAAAGTGGGACATTTGAATAATATTTTTCTTGTGATACACGAGATTAATAGTTCTTCAGGTTCCACAAATGCATTTGCTCAAGGCACCGTACAACTATGCTCGTATCCTTTATATTGATTTTCGAATAAATACCGTATTAATATAATTTTGAAGGAAAAAAATTCTGATCAAAAAGAAGCCGTTTTATTGTGCTTCGGTGTTTCGAGTCGAACGCACTTTTTTTAAAACAGAACAAACAAACAGATAAGTTGGAGTGCGTTTAGGCGCCCCTGCAATGCTCATTTGCAACCCAAATAAGGCTGAGGAAACAAAATAGTTATTTATATTAAACATAATCTCCATGTTTAAGGGCTTTCTTCGAATTATATATAAATAACAGTGCATTGATGACTCTTATTTTTTTTTTTTTTGTGTAAAAACCAGAGGGATATGAATCAACAGCGTTTGCAGAAGGAAACTTTGAACCTTTCTGATAAGACAGCATAGCAGGGTACATTTCTTACTGCTGGCAAACGAAGGCTTTTGCTTAGATTGTTTTATCCACGGCGTCCCTTTGATCATCCTTAAAAAACCTGGAGCAGAAAGCGCGTGATCACACGTGTATTTTTCACCCTGTGTACAGGAGATCTTTTTATCGTTTCCAAAGTAAGATAAAAGCCACTATTACTTTAAACTAGCAGAGTCAGGAGAAAAAAGATATTATTTGATCTAGCAAAAATGTTTGGCATAGGTTAACTAAGATTTCCGCACTAGGTCATTGCGGCATACCAAACGTCAAAATCAACTGAGAATAGTAAATACGACTTGAATGGTAAGAAAGTAAACTCAATCCTTTGTATTAAGATTTACTCAGGCGAAATTGTAACCACTTTTAGTTTCTCGTTTTCAATATCCGCAAAAGAAAAAAACTGAGTTTAGTGAAATTTGCCAGTTGCATAAAATTGAAAGTTTAACGTAGCGTAGTAGTTTGTTGTTCTTACAAATATTTCTACTCGGCAAAATATTTTTGAACCGACTGTAATTAAAAAGAAAACTTTTCATTTCATTAAAGTTCAACAAAAAATAAAGATAAACATAACCTTCGAACATAAACTCTACTATTCTAACTAATTTTAAATTTCGTAACTAAATGCTTCCTATTTTGAAATACACTTTTCATACACAAATTGCCTCTAAACTCATGATGCGAATGTGAGAAATGTTAGAAGAAAACCGGACAGTAACAAAGCACCACGGTCGAAACTCAAGCAGTAAAGCACCAGAAGGCGATGCGTGCAGTTTCATGAAATGAGGGGAACATGAATACGACGAAATTCGTGATTTGTGTATGTCTAGTTGGGATCTATCACTAATTAGCGTAGGTGTCACGAGTGCAGGAACATAGTGTGTATCAAATATATTGATTTATTTCTATCTAGATATGTATATATATTGATAATTCAGCCTCTCATCGCTTCCGCTCTTCAATACCGTCTTATTCGTAAAAGTTTGCATGAAAAAGTGCATGAAAAATGGTTTATTTATAGTAAAAATATCATAAAAGGTTAATAATAATTTAAATAATTGAATAAATAAAGTAAAGTAGAGTTTCGAACTCGGGAAATGTACGAGCCTATCTGCCGATATCCTTTCCCTCGAGTAACTTCAAAAGACTTTTTCAATCCTACTTGATTTTTGTTCGAAGATTCTCCTTCCCATACTTTATTCTTTGATTTGAGGTTCTTCGTTCCGTTTTGAACATATTTATAAAAAAAAAGATTAACATCTGCATATAAATTACTGGCACATATAAATCTAGGACTAAAAGAAAATGTTTTCGAACAAACTTCTTCGGAAAAATGCCCTTGATAAAGAGCACCACTAAACACTGCCTTTGAATGAACTTCAAAAAAATTTTTTTGGTTACTAAAAACAACGTAAAATATTTTGAAACAATTAATCAAAAAAAAAATAATCATAATAATAAAAAAACATTAATGCTTAGCATAAATAATCAAACATTTTATCTGAAAAAAATAGTAAAAAATTTTTTAAACTGAGAACTTGATTCAGAAAAGAAATATTACCCCGAATTATTACATCATAACGAAATTATTGCATCTAACTTTGATTCATAGATTGAATGAATCATAGTGAATACAAAGTCCGTTAGAACTGCAAACGATTGTATATTGTTGATAAAAATTGTGAATGCTGTGTGAAAACTATATTTTCACATTGAACGTTATAATTACAGTTAAACATTATAATTATTGTTATTCATTGCTTTTGGACAATACTAATAAGTGAACACAAAAAGTACTTTAAAATAGTATTTTAGCATTTTATAAAGTTTGTTTTTTAACGCTTAAAAATTAAAATAAAGCTTTACAAATCACTTTATTTTTATTTTTAGTAAATAAAATTAGGTTGTTTTGCAAACCATTTTGTACAGGAATCGTTCTTACTTTATTTTACTTATTCAAATTAGAAATTCTGTTTTGGCCCAAATTTGGTTGTAATGTTTTTTACATAGAATTTCTCCGCAGTTTCTCTCCACTTACATATTCAAAAGAAACATTGAGCTACAATATTCCCTTAAAAATATAGTTGAAATTTAAGAAACCTGAGATCAGTGTGATAGAAGAGAGAGAAAATATAACACCAATTTCCTAGCAGCTTACTTGCTTTTCTTCCATAAATTTTATTTGTTGGCAAACGGCAAAATACGCTCGTTTAGTTTTGGGAAAACGAGCTATTTTACTTTATTTACATTGAACTAATACACTGAATTTACATACACAAGTGAATTTTGCTTTTATAAATGGTTTATTACAAGCTTTAAAGCTTATATGCGCTTGTAAATTCAAAAGCAACTTAATGACATAAATTCTTCCGCTCTCCCACCCTCACACATATCCTCTCATCTGTGTGTGCCTAAACTCGCCTCTGTCTGAGAAAGGGTTAAAATCTTAAAATATAAGATCTAGAGTTTTAAGTTACAACGCTCTCTTGAAACACAGTTTAACATTTTAAGCATCAATTTTCGGGAAGTTCATCATTAAAATAAATTGCATAAAAAGATAAACTAAACTTTCTTTTATCACGTAGAAAAGGTCATTAGGCAAAGAAAACAAATTTGATTCGTACTACATAATTTCTTTTGCTAAAACCATAATCCATTTATTCAAAACTGTAACTAAAACACTTCAACATTTTTACCGTTTCAAGTGCTGGCAAATGAAAGTTAAAGAAAAACATTTTCCCATCTTTATGCTTTTATTTCTGACGTTTTATAAGTCATCGCCAAAGCTAGAGAATACTTCAATCTGTCAAAATGTCAAAAGGAGAAAATGAGCATTTCCGAACAGCCACTTTCGAGTTAAATGAAATTTAATTAATTATGTCAGTATTTCCCTTTTATGTCTTCTCAACATAAAACACTCTAAGCAAGAGTAGGGAAATCAATAATAGAAAATTCGAGAAATTATTATTTCAATTCCCAATTTTTTATTCTTTTTCGCCGCCTTTCTTCTTCCACCATTGTAAAAGGTGAAAATGGAAAAAATGTAGCCTCATTTTTAAAATCTTTTTCTGCGTGAAATTAGCAATTATTCAAGATTTTTCAGTACATTTATGAATTTAATTGTTGTTTCGAAAGAAGTGAAGCTGGAAAATACTAAAATGAATAAAGGGAAAACTTCAAAACTAAAACGAAACGAGACAGAACATTAAAAACCAAGAGAAATATATTGAGTGCGATTTAGGTTAAATTTCTGCAATAAAGAATATTATTACAGACTTCAAAGACAGAAGGAATACAATTTTAATCTTTTTAAAATGCATCATTATTACTTGATTTTCGAAAAATATATTTGATTTTGAAGTGGAAATTATAATTGTCAAGATTATATGTCATTTTTTTTTACTCATAACGAGCAAATAATGTACGTAAGTAATTTAAAATACGCTTTTTTTAAAAATATTGTGCGATAAAACAATTACAAAACAAGGTATCTCATAAAAAGTAAATACCGAAGAATGACATTTTGTGAGCCCTGAAAGTATATTTTTAAATATTCTAACTATTACTATGAATTTTATTTTTTAAAGCATATGTTTCCATAACTAGTTCTAATTAGGGCATAATTACCGGATATTATAAATCACAATGTTCTACCGATTTCAAACTCACTAGTTTTTTATTTATATCGAGAAAATATTCTACGTGAACTATTTAAAATTTACCTTGCGTAAATGTTGTGGGATGAAGTAATGCTTTAATATTACAAAATGTTTTTCCTTATGTACAAAACTCGAAGAATACATTTGTGGACCCTGAGACTTATTTGTTTAACATTAGATATAGCAAGATTAATTATTCCTGTCAATTTGTCTGATTGCATCACATTTTTCTCCTTTTTTAAATCACGGAATAATTATCGGGTATTTGCTTCCACTGCATCAATTTTAAGCATGATCATTAAAGATTCAAATTTTCATCAGTAAAAGAATTCATTCATAAGATTATTTTTTAATTATTTTCTGAGAATAGAGTTGATATCTATGATTAAATATTTCATTATGTATTCATATGTCGTAGTAAGTGGATAAATCAATCAAATATTTTTCTAAAATAAAAATCAAACACTTGTGAGAAAGCCGTAACCACTCGTTCCCATCTAACGGAATCACTGTCGTTGGATTTGAGACACTGCTTCCCCAAGGTTCGACACATCCTGTAAAAATCCAGGTTAGTCATCTGAGGATCAGGAGGATCTATCGCCCCCATCCCTGGTATTGTAAAAACGTGTATACATTTGTGCATGTATTTTGTTTTTGTTCTGTAAATTATTAAAAACGTGCCCCTTCCCCTTGGAAATCTTTGAAATACCTGGAACTGTCCTTAATATTTTTCTGCTGAAAACTAAACTACATTGATAGGAAAAATTTCGTTGATAGTCTTCACATCTTAGTCGACTATTAATGGATTAAACGGACGTTGATAAAACTTGCTCTCCATATTATACTCGAACCTATGTAGGAGCCTACTAGATAAATAATCATGCCGAAGCCAAGGTGGGCGATACTATTGTAGTTGAACAAAACTAGCAACTACTTTTACCGCATGATACGTTTTTCCCTGCCTACCTTAATATAGCTTGTTTTAATCTAAATTTGCTTAAGGTAACAAAGATATTTTAATGTTTTTCAAGTACTGTTTTACTAAGAAAAACTTGAATTTTGGTTTCATTTGAAAAAGTGAATGTGCTGTTCTTACATGCAACTGTTTAAATGTAGTTCAAAAGCTTGTTCCTATAGGGATCTCCATCTCGCTGCATGACACAAATCACTGCCATATGCCACAAAATGACAAATATCAGGTCTTCAAGTACGAGACATATAGAAAATGTATCTTTTTCATCATCATGCATGCACCATTTTTTAAAAGTAAATTCTTTCGATTTAGCGATTTTGTTTGAATTTAAAATCAGCAACCGACAGCTTCTTTCATACTTAGAAACGTTAGCGTGCACCACAGCTTATATAACCGTTAGTTTCGATTCAGATTTAAAATGTTTTCAACGCAGAATTGATATTAAAAACTGCCTTTTATTTCAACTATTAAGAAATTTAATCTAACAATTGAATAATGTGTCATATAGAATGAGAGAAAAAGAACAGCATAGTACAATTTCTAAAATCGAATTATGTATTAGAAACAAATCGATTCTGACTCGACAAACATACAAGTTTTGTATGTTTAAACATATTGGACTGTTAATCAAGATGTCACTATCCATAAAGGAGAAAGTACACAAAGCATACTGTGTATTGAACTACGCCAAAACATCATCGTTCAAAGATATCTTTGCACGATATTTAGTATGGAACCACAGTATGTTAAAAACATTGAACGGCGAAGTAGTTTTTAGTCGATAGTCTACCCCCATAATTAAATTGGATAAACAAACATGCTAGTGCTGTGTTGGCCACCGAGATCCCCAGATCTAATAATTCGTGACTTTTTTATTTAAAAGTTTGTCAAAGATAAAGTCTCTGTGCCAAAATTTTTCCAAGGCTTAAGTATCTGCAAATCCACGATAAAGGGAGGCGATACAATAAAACAGAGGTTAAATACAGCGCTCGAATCATTAACAAGGTAGACTATACACTATCAATAGTGCAACACATAACTGTAATATCAAGTAGATATTAGTCGTGTTATTAGAGGATCGCGTATAAAGCATCGATTAAAACTTGAATAACAATAGTTTCAATTCAAGTTTGAGTTATTAAAATAAATTGATTATAAAGATCAAAGGTGTGCTTTTATTTAATATGAAATACCCTGTAATTTATTTTTAAGTTTGTTAATATGTTGAAACCTTTGACTGAGGGGTGAAACATTTAAATATAGTATTTTTTTCTTTTAAATAAAAATATGTTTAAAATATAATTATAAGACAACTTGGAAATTTTAAGTGCTGTCAAGTTTAAGAGCGATATAACAGAACAAAATTTATATCTATCAATTAAGCTAAACAAAAATGAAAAAAAAAGCAATTGAATGAATTTACATACTAGTTTAATCGTACTTCATTTCTAAAACATAACCTTTTGCTTTAACTTTAAATTTAAAAAAAATCAAAACACTGTTTGAATTGTCTGATATAAATTAAATATCCGTATTTCAACGGTTTCCTAATGTTTTTTATATAATGAAGTTTTACGTTGACAAGAAAATATATGCGGAATGACATTTTGAAATAAGGAACACGTCTGTATGCAGCGGAAATGAAGCTATGTTCATAACACCTTCCCCCGTTTTTATTCTATCTCATTGTGACCACTGCAACGTTGTTAACAGTGAAAAAAAATAATTTTTAAATATTACTTGCTACATTTGTATTTATGCAAAGTTGCGAAGTTAATGACATTGTGGTGATACTGCTTTTACCTCTCATACTACATTCAAAATCCAAAACTTTATTTCCTAAATAAAGTAATATTTCATTAAGTACGGGGGAGGGATTTCCCGCAACAAATCCCCCCCCCGCTCTCTACGAAAAAAACACTGATTACCACAAAAAATACACAACAAAACGGAGTAGTCAGAATGAAACAAAATTTTACATACGTGATGGCAACATTGATATTAGAAAGCGATTACGAAAGTAGAGCAAAAAGATCATTCATGACTGGAAAAATCCAAAATTTATTAGGTTTAAGTACTTCTGTTGAGCCACCTCTAGTGTGAATGTACGAGGCAAATACAGTCAAGCATTGTGCATAGCAGTCAAGTACGATGTCCTTGTCTTACGTCATCTCATACCAAAGTTACTGTAAACACATATTTAATTCGATTAAACTCATATGCTGTCCAAATCACTGTCTCAAGTGATACCACATATGGTCGATTTGTGACAAATCGGGGCATTGAGCAGGCCAGAGAAGACGATAATGTGGATAAGGAACGCCCTGTCCTTCTGTGTGTGACCGAGCATTGTCCTGTAAAAAAAAATGGCTATCCAGAGCCACGTTATACGTGCCAACACATGTGATTGACACATGAAAAAAACGCGCCATTATGCTCTCATGGCGTTATGGATCAATATTAGGGGTTACCATGTTTTGTATAGGATACCACCCCATAACATCACCACAGCCGTAGGAGCGGTGTGCCGCTAGAAAGCAAAGGCACTAGTTCGAAGTTCACAACGGGTTCTACATAAGCGTACAAAATTGTGTTCATTGCCCAAATTCGATCTGGATTTATCGCTAAAGACAAACTGGGTCTATTCGGTTGCAAAAAAAAAAAAAAAATCCCTTCAAACTCATCACGCCTAAAAGAAGCGACAGTGTAAATGCTGTAATAAAGCTTTTGCTTTTTAGCGGCATACTGCACCCACAGTTGGAGTGACTTTATGGTGTTCTATCGTATACGAAACATAGTTACCCCTAGTCACATGTGTTGCCACTTATGGCGGGGCTCTCATGAGCCATTTTTTAACAGGACAATGCTCGGTCACACACAGCAAGGGTATCAGTTAGTTTCCTTTCCCCCTTATTAACTTCTCCATCCTGCACAATGCCCTGATTTGTCTCAATTGGAGCATATCTGGGATCTATTGAGATGGTAAATTGGACAGCCCATGAGTTTGATCAAATTAGCTGCCCATTTGCAGTAAGTGTGGCACAAGATAACTTAAGGCGTCGTACTAGAATGCTATGCCTGAATGCTCGAATGTATCACCTCATACATACACGCTAAATGTGGCTCAACCACATTAACTGCGTGGTGACGCAAACGTCCATTCATTTGAGATTTTTCAAGTAATAAATGATCATTTTGCTTTTATTTTTTAATTACTTTCTAATATCATTTTTGCCGTCGCGTGAGTAAAATTTTGTTTCAATCGGACTATTTCTTCTTGGTGTCACATTTTGTGTGTATTTTGCTCGATGTCGAGAAATACTTTTAAACAGGACTTATAATAGTATTTCTGCAATGTCTACATAATCATTATTTTGGTTGATTCTACAATATAATATGATTTTCAAGAAAGGGGAAATATTTGTTAACAGTTGCATTTCTATTTCGACTTTTGAGTCCCGTGTAAAAATGATGAAACAGAAAGTTATTTTACGTCATTTTTTCCAGCTTTTCCACCAACCCTGTTCTTCCATTTTTAATCTACAGTGACATTTTTGGGATAACAAAATATTTCTCTCACAGCGATTCTCACTCTTAACTTTATTTTGCTTTCGATTGAAACAAACTCGAATGGTAACATTCGAAACTAGTTTTATCTCCACTGAGACCAAAAAGCTGGAATTTCAATCTTGAAACTTCAACCAAAATCAACTCACGGAAAAATTGCTGCTTTGTAAAATATTTCGTAAGAGTTCAGGAACTATAATTTCATGAATATACCAAGTACATAATACATCTTGAGAAAAGAAAATCAGTGTGATACCTCTTTCAAATATATATATTCCGACTTACGTTTCTAGCTAGAAATTTAAACTCTGTTTTCATGACAATGGTATAAACATTCAAATGTTCTAAATTTTTTCTTTATATTTTTTTCACTAAAGCTACTGATTCTCCATTTTTCTTTATTACACTAAGATGTCCCTTAAAAGAGGACGAACATACTTGTCTTTTGCTTGAAGTCATTTCATTAATCAAGATTCGTTTAAACTTTTCACTGATTACAATTTGTTAATAATTACTTTAATTTAAAAGAGGACGAGCTTCGGGTGCTATAGAATACTATTACTATGATTAATATTTGCTTAATATGCTGTTGATTCAACTTTGATTTTCGATTCAAAATGACGTAAACTAGTTGCAACAGTTAATTGATCAAATTGTAGTTTTCTACTTAAAACGGTGTTGAGAAAGAACCGTTTGGTGGGTAATTATGAAATGGTTGGATTATTCGTAACATTTATTAAAAACGTATAACAATCTAGATTTCGTAAGAAACTATTTTTAATGATACAGATAAAAGTGTTAGTTACTCGGAATGTGACTATATCATTCAGTAATAATTAATTTAATATTATTATGGACAGGACAACTATTACATACTTTTATTTTCAGATGTCTCATGGAGGGATTTATAATTAACTTTCATAAGCTCTTCATGGATCAAGTTCAGTGTCATGGAAAGCTCCAGCTCCTCTTCTTTTTTCTTTGGAAAATCACAGCAACTGTTTTTACATATTATGTTTTTGTTTTCTCGGATTCGATATAATATTGCAGGATAACCTCCCACATGTACAAAAGTAGGTGTGAACTGAGTAGAAAATGAGCATTGCTTGATCACAACCAGTTTTTAACTGCACATTAGTCTTAGACTTGTTCTGCAATGCATATTTTCTTAAAACAGATCACTTCTCAAAAAAAAAAAAAAAAAAAAACAAGTATCAGAAACCAAATTCCCGGTTGTTCCACAATATTCGCTCCTCCTCTGCATCTTACCTTTTTTTTGAGCAATCACGATTGCTTATTGCTTTCATTTGACTGTTTTTGATGTCCTATCATTTTTCCCACCGCCACCCTCCACAGCATCACCGTCGACCGGGTCCTCACGATGCTGCACCTCTAGCGAAAACAGTCTCCAGGTTTCGTCAATATCCTACACTTACACGCATACATACACGCACCTACACACATATACATATATACACCTACACACATACACAAACACATACACACGCAAACACACACACACTCACATACACACAGACACAAACACATATGCCTACACACACATACACATATCCTCACACACACATACACACAACTACCCACACACTCATGCCTGCACACAGACACACGTGCCTACACACACACACATACCCTCCACACACAAACACACACGCCTACATACACACACTCGTCATTGCGAAAAACATAATTTGAATTCAAGATGACAAAATTCAAATTATTATTATTTTTTTTTTTTTTTTGACTGCAACCAGGCGAGAATTTACAGGTTTGAGGGCCCGTGCCAATGCATTTTAGGGGACTTTTCTCTATCAAAGAGTATGTAAAGTATTTATTATCTGAATTTTGAAACCCCTTTCGAGCCTCTATGATCGCAGGAGCCCCTCGAAATTGCGGCATTAGCGACACGACATGGTAAATACACGACTGATTGCATGCTTTAAGTTTTCAATTATTCACTGAAAAACTGCTTTCATATCATTTTCAATATACAGGGTGAATTTTCCCTAACCTGCTAGAAAAAGGGGGGCGATAGGAGATCCCAAGTGGACCATAAAACAACCCATTATTCTGTCCAATTTCTAACCGTCACCGAATTACGGTAGATAGAAGGAATCTAAAAAACTAGTTTCCGAGAAAAATAAAACAATCTGAAATTCCTAGAAATCTACACAAAAAGTACATATTTAGAAATTTCACACAGAATCCTATAAAATGACATTTTTTTTCAACGACCTACTTAAGTTTTTCAACGAGGTACAAGCTTTGAAATATTAGAAGTACTCAAGACTGAATATGCGCCAAAACTGAAACCGGCATTTTCGAACACAATCGTTTGAGCTACAATCGGTTAAATCTAGCAAAAACTAGTCCACCCCACTAGTTTTCGAATGATATCACAGTAAATTTTATTAAGGTCAAATTCGGCAGAAATTAAACCTTTTGTTTGAAAGATTAAAATCAGCATTTTTCAAAAAAAAAAAAGGGGGGGGAGGGGACTAGCAAACGCGCGTTTCACAGTCCTGTAAGTACAAGATTCCCCCCCCCCTCTGCAAATTACTACTTCCATCTGAATTTTTAAACAAACATTTTTTTTTATACATTATTTTAGATAAGATGAATTTGTTTTTGCCGTGTTGTTCGTCAAAATATGGTCGAAAGTAGGGGGAACTCGCGCCGCCATCTAGGATTTGCGTTTCTTCAGTTTTCATTTCAAATCGTTAAAACTATTTACTTGCGGCTACACCTATTCATTAATGAAATGAAGAGCATAAAATCACGTTAAAATTTTTTTAAATTTTTATTGTAGTTGTAAGAGGGGCGGAGATATTAAATTTCAAAATACGGTGAACTTTTAGGAAAAGTAACTTTTTTACCCGCTTTCTTTTTTTTCTGGTCTCTGCGAAAGGCCTGTACATCACATTTCGTTTTCGCTCGGATGCTGGATCAGCACTCAGGAACTTTAAAATTAAATGTCTTCGCTCCTCTTACAGCTAAAATAAAAGTTAAAATACATTTTTAAAGTTATTTTTATGCCCTCAAATTCATTAAGGAATAAGTTTAGCTGCAAGTAAATAGCTTTTGCGATAATGAAGCGAACGCACCTAGAATCCCAGATGGTGGAGCTAGTTCCCTCTATGTCAGGCCATATTTTGACAAACAAAGGGAAAAAACATTCATCTTATCATAATAATGTAAAAAACAAAGATGTGTTTACCCAAAAAATCAGATTGAAATTGTAATTTTCTGAGCGATCTTGTTCTTAAAGGGTTGTGACACGTTTGCTAGTCCCCTTTTGAAAAACGCTGATGTTAATCTTTCAAACAAAAAGCTTAGCTTCTGCCAAATTTGAACCTCAATATGATTTACTGTGATATTATGTGAAAGCTAGTGGGTTTGACTAGCATTTTTTAGTTTTGACCGATATTAGCTCAAACGATTGTTTTTGAAAATGCAGTTTCCAGCTTTTAGTTCCAATTTAACTTGGAGTACTTATAATGTTTCAAAGTATGTTTTAAATATGCCTATGAAAAAACTGTCGTTTAATAGGGTTTTGTCTGTTTTTTTTTCAAATACGTACCTATTTCGTGTGTAAATTCCTAAGAATTTCAGAAATCTTTTTTTCTCAGAAATTTATTTTTTGGCTCATTTTAGTTTTGTTTACCGTAACACGGTTACGGCTACAAATTGGACAAGAAAATGGGTTGTGTTTATGGTCTACTTGACCCCGCCACTACCCCCCCCCCCCTATCTTGCTTCGAAATTCACCCTGTATGTTTTTGTAATCGAAACATTTATTTTAATCAAAAGTACTGTCTCCTTATTTTAAGCGATATAATTGCATGAGCCTTGATTATATGTATACACTTCCCGTGAAATTACATTTGCAACATTTCGAAATGTTACACGGTTCAAGTACCCAACGTACTTTTACGTAAATAAGTATTTTCTAACAATTAAAGAACTTTTTATTCTCGTTTTATGCTATCTTCTGAGACAGTTTACGAAAAGAACTACTCAAATTATCTCGCATGTTCACTATCTAACATATTTTTCTATTTGCACTGTGACACTTTCTTACACTTTTGTGACATATGTGACGTCGGCGTCGTAACTAAAAATTTGTGCACGCACTCTCTCGTTATACTCAATTCAAAATATGAATTGCTTTTAAATAATTGCTGCAAGTTAACTTAATTTGAACAAAATGTATTACTTTTATTTTTCCAAAGCTACTCATTATTATTATTTAAAAATAAATTATGTAGCATCATTATATCAAAAATACTATAAAGCAGTTGTAAAAAATACGTCGCAACCCGTGGGTTTACATTCAATTTAACTCTCAAAAGTTAAATTAACGATAACACAGTTTTAAGATGTCCCTAAAATTAGATCAACTCAAAATTATCTTATCATTATAGTTTATGTTTGCTTTTATTAGTTCTTGACTACCCTATGTAGGGAATGAAGTGAAACATGTTTGAAAGTCTGTTTTAAGTTTTGAAGACAGTATTCAGATTTTTTATTTCAGACCTCAATGGACGATTTTTTCTTCCTTGTAAAAATGTTTCTTTCATATTTCGATAAAACGGCCAGCGTATTTGCCGTGTAAATTCTCTGAATTCTGGACTAAAAGCAGTTGCCGGTGAAAGTTGCAAATCGGCCGTATTTCTTTTTGCTGATCTTGTCCTGGCGCTTGTCGACGGCAAACGCACAGAGCAATTCCAATTTGTTTTTATAGCCTACGGCAAAAAAATCTATTGTATTTCAAAGAAATGGCAGCCTTTATAGCAAAACGTCTTACCACAAAGAGGATTTTAAAATAACAGTTGCAAAAATCCTAAATCTGCAGCATGCGTATTATTCATTGTCATGCAAATGTACAGGAAAAGGTAAAAAGTTAAACCTTTTCTACTAAGCTTCGCCTTTCGCTACGATTTATTCTGAAACAGTTTCTTTTCATATTCCTTGTTTTATTGTAAGAATACCATCGAAATATAAGAAATGTGTTATTTGACATTTCATGCGTCATAGTATGAAAATGACAACATGCGGTTGGAATATTTTCAGTAAGTACATTTTCATTTTGTTTAAAACCATTGAATTTACACCTTAACAATAGCACTGTTCAATTGTAAATGGATTTATTTTTGACTGCACGATGTTGCTTTGCTGTCTTAATCTTTTTGTTAGCGATCTCAATTGAAATCTTCCGAAATGATTTAAACTTGCAAACGTTTCGAGCGTGAATCCCAGTTTGTTCTGCAATTGTCAATTAGACGACATGAACTCCTGCTCTGAGATTAGTGAGGTATAGTTGCGCAAAATAATAGGCAGGCTTATGATTTTCATTGCTTGGAAAGTAATCCATAACAGAACGTTCGTTAAAATCCAGAAGCATACACTAATTTCGAGAAATAACGGAATTCAGCGAAAGTGCTGCACTATAGTAGAGCCCGTTTATTGAAACATCATTTAAAAGAAGGTAATGCTTGAAATTTTCAATGCCCAAAATCGTTTTAATTTGACATTTTCACTCCGGATAACGGTAGAGCTCGTTTATTAGATAAAAATTCTTGCGGTAAATTGGCTGTTCTTTTAAGTGGGCTGGGCTAGTTTGTTTCGTCAAGAAATGAGGTTCAAAAAAATCTTCTCCCATACTATAAAAAAATCTGAAACTTTCCTGGAATATAATGAACAGCTAGAGTGCCTAATTTCTGGCGGTTATTTTTTGGCGGAAAATAATTAAGTTTCTCGCTAAAAGTCAGTAACCATTATAAAATTAACTTTATTTCTTTCTGAATAGTTGAAAGATTCTGGGGTGTTGTACCGTGGTCTAAGTAGCAATACCAAACGTTGCAACTGCATCTGCGGTGGTCATCTTCAGTGGCAGCGTGAACGAAGCTTCTAGGGAAGCGACTATTTAGCAACTGCTGCAAGTATCGAAGTGTTGTCAGTATTTATGAGGGAAGAATTAGTGTCTTCTTTGTTCTGGTCCGGGATTGGCTGATGAACTATGTCCTCGTTTAAAGTTGACTGGAGCTAGCAGACCCGACGAGAGGCCATGTCAGCCTAGTCGGAAACTAGAAGCCCGGGATTTTGGGAGGGGAGGGCGACACTGACACAAAAAAGAAAGAAAAGAAGGAGTCAAAAAATAAAGAAGGAAAAAGAAAGGCAGAAACTCCGAATAAGAGAAAATGCAAAGATTAAGAAAAATTTACGCTTTTGGTATTTACTGTTGTGGCATTTAAAATAGAGTTAATTTTTTCCTAGTAAGCAGTTTTAATTTTTTTTCCTTTTTCCCCGTTTTTTCTTCTCCCAACCCATCTTTTCCCCCTTTCCCATTTTTCTTCATTTTTTCTTCTTTTTTGGGGGCGGGAGAGGCCCGGTAACATAACTGAAAAAGGGCCCACCTTGGCTCTCTGCGACCCTAGAACTCTCGTTGGGAGAGGGGTAGAAGGGAGCTAGAACTTTCTTTGTTCTGGTCGATGATTGGCTGCTGGACGTTCGCTCTCGTTTCTGGTTGGCTGAAGGTAGGCTTCTTTCGAGATACATCTAAGTACAAAATGACACAACTTCTTTTTATTTTTATTCCTTCTTTCTGCATGTTAAAATTGTTGGGATGTTTGAAAATCTCGATGGCTTCTCTGTTTAATCTGGCGTACTTGTGGGAAAACCTTGAAAGCATTCTGGTTTCTTTGAAGTTAGTGTCAAGGATCCCATCACTAAATTGCTGACTTCTCAGTGAGGCCCAGACGGTAACTTCTTCGGTGCTCTTTGATTCTTATATTAAGACTTCTTTTCATAGTTCCAATGTAGGCCGATCCGCAGGAACAGGGGATCTTGTAAACTCCTGTAGCGGACGAAGAATCTCTGGCAACTTTCCCAGATCGCAGTAGGTCGCTGATTCGATGGGTAGGCTTGAAATAGTCTGATATTTTGTCGGTGCTAAAGTCTTTCAATTCTATCAGTGACGTCTTCAACGTAGGAAAGGTGGACTGCTCTGTTCTTCTTTAAGAGCACGTATTTCGATCTTGGGGTTAAAAACTCCTTTTATTTCTTGCTTTGAAAAGCCGTTGGCATGGATGACGTCTGTGAAGTGGGAAAGTTCTTTTTAAATGGTAGTCAGTTCGCAGATTCTATTAGCCCGAACGAATCAAGTTTTCAGTATTTCCCTCTTCTGTCGAGGATTGTGGATGGTAATTAGAGTCCTTGTGCAGATAATGACCCTATGTGTGGGTTCACTATAAACACGATGGTATTGGGTTTCGTCATCTCCACGATTGACCATGACGTGTAGGAATGGCAACTTCTCGTCATTTTCGGTTTCCATAGTAAATTAAATATTTTCTCATGTTTTCTGTTTATGTGAGGTAAAAATCAATGAAGTTCGTCTTTCAATGACTCCATATCACGAAAGTATCGTCAACGTATCTGAGCTAACAGGTCGGTTGTTTTTCTGTGGTGCTGAGAGGTGCCTCTTCAAATTTCTCCATATAAAAAATTGGCAATAACAGGGTTCAATGGATTCCCCATGGCCACACCGTTCTATTGATCGTAGACGTTATTGTTCCACTTTAAATACGTTGTAGTTAAGACGTGCAGGAGCAAATCAGAGATACCGGCTGAAAATATTTCCCGTACGTTCTCCTTGGAACCTTTGTGAAAAGAGATATGACGTCGAGACTTCGTCCGCGCTGCCACTGTAGATAACCGCCACAGATGCGGTCGAAACGTTTGGAATTACTATACTCTGACCATTGCACAACAGCCCGGAATTATTTAATATTATTGACACTGGTTGCGAAAACCTTCACTTTTACATTTTTTTCTTTTTTTTTTTGTTTCCGATGAATTTAGAAACGTTAACAATAAATGTCAGTCACATTTTTAAAAATATTCAGGAACCTTTAGAGAAAACTTAGATCTGTTTGTCATAACAGCTTAGAAACTTTCAAAGAAAATATAGTCGAAGCTAAGGCAAAATTGCAAGTAAATACCGAATTGCTTTTTTTGCGTGAAGTTCATGCAAAGCTGCAATACTTAGAGACTGCATTGTTACGATTTTTTTTAACTAGTAGTTAAAAATGTTTTTCAAAACAGTGAGAAGTTTGATTTCATGAATCTTGTAGCGAATTAAGAAACGTTTTTTCAAATATTCTTACGAAGTATTTGATGAGGACTTGAAACACACCGCCAGCTCAGTCAACTCCGACAGAGGACAGCAGTTTCGTGCTTATTAGCACTCTTCAGCCCGGCATAGGAGTGACTGAGCTGGAAGTGGAAAACCTCTTAAGGAAGCCAAGAGTGCCAAACAAACTGGTAGCTAATACAGAATTAGCACTGACCATGCGAGTGACCGAAGCAATGGTTCGGTTCAACTCGAATATTGAAGGCAAGGCAGGTATATTCAGTAAGTTACCGCCCTATAGCCAGGGCTTAAGGCAGAAATACATGAAACACACCGCCAGCTCATTTAATTCCAACCGAGGACTGCAGTTTCGTGCTCGGTTGGAACCGAACCATTGCTTCGGTCACTCGTCTGGTCAGTGCTAATTCTGTATTAGCTACCAGTTTGTTTGGCACTCTTGGCTTCCTTAAGAGGTTTTCCACTTCAAGCTCAGTCACACTTATGCCGGCTGAAGAGTGCTAATAAGCGCGAAACTGCAGTCTTCGGCTAGAATTGACTGAGTTGGCGGCGTGTTTCATGTATTTCTGCCTTAGCCCTGGCTATAGGGCGGTAACTTACTGAAAATAACTGATGAGGAGTTTTGAAAATAGTTTGCAACCCTTCATAACCGACATAATAAATTTCTCCAAAGCGTTTGTTTTTTTATAAGTCAGATCCTTACGTGTTTCAAAGTAGAAACCAACTTTTAATGTGTTGTTAGCATCATCTGGTTGCATCTTTAAAATAAGCATAATTATCTCATAAAGTTGAGTACGTGTCATTTTAGTGGCAGAGTAGTACCTTTTATCGGTACAATTTTTTAAATCAGTGAAAAGACTACGGAGAGATTTACAAGATAGGAAGTTCTTTACAAAATAGGATACGAAAATAAAACTCCTTAACATATTTTCATTTTCTAGTTCTTTAATATATAAGCATAGATAAACAAATTTTTTTTTCTATTTTTCAAATTGTTAGCGCATTTTTTTTTTTTCAAAAAAGGAAAGGCTCCTAATTGAGAGCACTATTTAAAGTCATTTTCCTTACTAAATCAAAAATAACATTTACATTTTTTAAAACGAAGTTTAAGGCAGTGGGATTGGCGAACAGTTAAATGAAGAATACTTTTTCTTTTCATTGGATTCGCTATTTTCTTTGAACCATTAACGAAGTTAAAGGCAGGTAACGAATTTGATGTTCAACTTTAGTGCACTTCCTATACTTTATTTCGGAATTTCTTTCTCATCTCATTCATTGTTGTAAAATGTGTCAATACGTCACACACACAAAAAGACACAATTGTACACTTTTATTTCTCTGCACCGATACAAAGTTAGTTAATATTTAAAATATACCGCCATCTCAGTTATTTTTTCGAGGACACAGTTTCGTGCTTTTTAGCACTCATCAGTCCGGAATAGGAAATAACTGAGCTGGAGTCTTGACTTACTAAAAAATACATAGCTTTGCATACAATCTTTGATTTGAACTGCACCATTGCTGTGGTCAATCGTCTGGTGTGCTAATTCTACATTAGCTACCAGTTTGTTTGGCTCTCTTGGCTCCTTTAAGAGGTTTCCTGCCTCCAACTCAGTTACTTCCTATTCCGGGCTGATGAGTACTTAAAGCACAACATGCCGTCCTCGAAGAGAATAACTGAGCTGATGGTGTATTTTATGTCTTTCTTATGTGTATGGTGTGTCTTCCTTAGCCCTGGCTTAGGGTGGTAACTAACTACAAAAAGTTAGTTTCTGTCTGCAATTTATATTGCAATAAAAGTATGGTTTCAACATTCTTACCCTTACTAAATTTTTTAAATGAACCTCTAAAATGAAATTACTGCTCCATTTGGATGAAATATAAAAGCAATATTTTATTGAGTAAAATAAATACGACTCAAATATGAGTTTACCCTTCTGATAAAAATACAATAAACGGCGAACGATGGAAATTTGAATTGATGTTTTGTACTTAATTATCGAAAACAATAATAAGCCACACTTAAAAAGAGACGATTTTAAGCAACGTCACCTGGAGCATCGACAAAAGTTTATTTAAGAGCGAGTTAAAAGCTTAGCTATCGTATTTCATAGCAACATCTTCACCTGGAAACGTACACAAACACATCATTCGAAAGCAAAGTACGCGCTGTCACGAAACTGTCGCCACAGAGCCATTAGATGCTCGGGAAATCATGAATGAGATTTGTTGTGTTTTAACAAGTCGACATTTTTGAGAATAAATAAATTATTTGCACGTCGGGAAGTATTTGTCGACAACTATCATTCTTCGGAAGACACTGGAAACGCTTCACTTTTGAGTGCGTTCGTAGAAAAGATTGTAATAGCTAAATGTCGTGTTTATGTTAATCTGAGCTGCACGATTCGGTTTATTAGAATGGGAAATCTGTCGCCTATTGACAGATTTCTATATGCAGATGCTTTTCGTATCCCAAAAGGAAACTTTTGTTTTCCAAGGAGATGGCTCATAAAATCTCGACTTCCTCTTTTAGTTCACTCGACAATTGGTGAGAATAGTTTTGACTCAGTTCGTTCAGCAAGCAATTTTTTTTTTTTTTTTTTTTAATTTTTGGTTTTGTCTCAAACACTTTAGACTGACACACGTCTCAATGTCAGGTCTACCTTACAATGTTAAAAATTCAGGAAGATTTTCTGGTAATTGTTACTGTAAAATTGCATCGCCGACGCATCGCTGATTTTTACGGTAATTTATACCGGAGAAATAAGCGATCCCAGCGCCAATTGGTTGCTGCGGCCTACCGAGGATACCGTAAAATTTTACAGTAACATTTGATTTTTACGGTAATAGTTACTGGCAACATGGATGCCAGTAACAATTACCGTAAATTTTCCGGAAAATTTTTAACAGTGTACGCTTAGTATTATAGGTGGTATGGCTCGTTTAGCCGAACCTGAACATTTTAAACATAATGTCAAATTATACCTACTTTCAGTCTGACATGTTATCGTTTTTAAAATAACTCAACTAAAACTGATATAGCATCTGAAAAAGAGTATACAGAATATAAAAAAAACGAGCTGATGTGTGCATCACATGATTTAATTTTACTCTAATTTAATGTCATTTCCCCATTACTAGCAATTTTAATGTGAGTCAATAGTTTACTCTCTAAATATCCTCAACAGTCACCAAATTGAAACCAGATTTAAAAAATTA
The DNA here is from genome assembly GCF_026930045.1 of Uloborus diversus. Lineage (NCBI taxonomy): Eukaryota > Metazoa > Arthropoda > Arachnida > Araneae > Uloboridae > Uloborus > Uloborus diversus. The sequence goes on from NC_072733.1 coordinate 206,384,254, forward strand.
AAAAAAATCGCCAAACTTGTTGCCAAGTTGGCGACAAAAGCTTGGCTACCAAAAGAATGGCGATATATCACCAATTGTCCGCCAAATTATAACACCACTTGATTTTACATCGAAATTAACAATTATTTCCCCCCAAAAAGGAGCAAAAGATCCCTTTAAAAAACCCCGAATGCAACCAAAAGCAGAGGTACACAACTAGACCCCACTAAGAGTCTACGTTGAGAATTTCAACTTTCTTGGACATACCGTTATGTGACATACATACGCACACGTAGACGTCAAGAGAAAACTCGCCGTAATTAACTCGGGAATCGTCAAAATGGATATTTCGCGTGTCTATACGTTCTTCGGCACTTATTCACGTGTGGTTGAGTCGAGAAAAAAACTCCACATTCATTCGGGGGCGAGCAAAATGGAAATAAAGGCCGATTTTTAAGTGAAAATTTTTTCCGAATCCAATACTTCCTTTTTTGTAAAAGGAAGCAAAAAGGAGAGATGCTCATTTTAGCGAAGGTTGTTCTTCGAAGCAGAAAAAAACAGATCTTCCGTGCTAAGTTTTAAAGCATTCTTTACCCTTTTAAATGAAGTATGAATATTTCGAGCCGTAATTCAATAGTTAAATTTTAATGAAAGCGAATAGATGCTAAAAAATTACCCCCGCACTAAATAGACGAGTTTGGTAAATTGAAATAAATTAAATATGCGCGACGAAAATGAACTGAATTTCGAACGTAAAACCAGCGACAAATAATCGCTCATTTTGTAGTTTACATTGTTTTATTAATATCAAAACTTTGTCGGAGAAAAAAGGCACAGAAGCAAAAACAAAATCCTGACAATACGCTTTTTTTTCATTATTTTTCTTTTTAACAGCACAACAATTTTAGTAGACTTGTTGTTAATGAATGAAAAGTTATGTACTTTCTTCAGTCAAGGAATTAGATTATGTAATTAACATTATTAATTGATCTAAAGTAACAAATTTGCATTCTTAGACAGTAAATGACTCGGAATTATGTAGTAACATTATTTTATCACTTTTTAGCTGCAGTTTTAGTATATTGAAGTCGTAATAAGAAGGAAGTACTTAATATCTATATTTTTACATACATTCGCCAATACGGAAACTAAAGGGGGAAAAAATAGAAAAATTCAAAATTTTTAAAGCATTCAAAAGTACAGATTTTCTGCAAAAGGTGTCCTTTATTAAAAGCTAGTTTATGATTCAATAGAAGTTAATATGTTGTTCGGATAAATCAAGACAAATGTTCGACTTAATTTAAGACCGTTAGACGATAACGAAAGATTACTAAAGGGCGTTTTAAACAAAGATACACTGCTCGACATTGAAAAAGCAACACCAAGAAGGAGTGGACCGGAAGGGATGAAATTTGGCAAAGAGACAGAAAGGAACAATAAGTGATTCTGAACCATATTCGGATTACAGAGCGAGAACGGCGTCGACTCAATAGGATGTAGGACTGTCGTGAACGTCGATGCACGAACGTCTAGGTGCAGAGTCAATAAGAGCGCGGATGGTATACTGAAGGATGGGTTCTTAATTCTCTGTCAACTATTCGCCCAAGTTCGTACCTCTGAGCGAGGCAGGGACATGGTTTGCAAACGGTGTCCAATCACATCCTACACGTGTTCGATTGGTGACAGATCAGGACAGTACGGTGGCCACGGGAGCATCTTTACACCTTTAGAGCATGCTGAAAAATTGCATTGGGCACCTACTGAAGGTTTTTTCTTTATTACACATTGTTACATCATTACATCAGCACCTACCAGGGCTACTAGTATTATCTCTTGCCCCAAGACAGAGGAGAGGTTACCTTACTATTTATACTACTTTTTTTTTTTGCCATATGCATCCCTTTGTTTCTTACTGCCTAAATTGTACTCTTGCATTAAAATCAGAAAAAAAAAAACTGAAATGTAACGTGGCAAATCGCGGTATCATATAGATTACTTCTCGATTTTTTTTGGGGGGGGGGGATACGCCGTAAAATCCTTAGCACTTTCCTAAGTTAAAAAGTAAGACATTATTTTAAAGATTTTTTTTCACAGCTCTCATCGAAAAATAAACAAACAAGTCACAGTTTTGTTAATATTCAAAAAAAAAAAAAAAATGCGTCACCAGGTTTTTTATAACTACTTCAGGAATGATCAGCCCTCGTGAGCTAGTTACAATAGAAAATAAATAGAACTGAAGTTTTTATGTACGTATATCTCGAAAATCTGAACTTGGAGAATACTTACTCAAATGTTTGCGCAACCAAAATTCAAAAAATATTTTATTACTTAGTGATCTCTAGTTATAATTGCTATCTTATGGTGGTGGTAAAAAGTGCTGCGTTAAAATTTATATTTCAATAAAAATTGACTACCTTATTTTGGCAAAATACTCACAGTTTTCATATGTTACCCTAGCTTTTTCATTTTTTATTAATTCACCAATGCACTGAAAACTTGCATTTAAACACTTGAAATGCCCTCTTGAATTTCGACACTTCTATTTTTTTTTTAGTTTGACGCTTAATTAATTAAGGGAGAAAAGTGTATTGTTTTCACCATAACCTCCAGTCAGATAACCTATTTTACACATTAGTTATTACATTTTGAAATATGTACTTATTTCAATCGCGATGAAGCGTATTATGAGGATCACATAGCAACGAGTCGAGTACATGATTAGTTATAATAATTGCATGTTGAAGTATGCAGAAAAAAGAATGTCTAACTTTACTCCACCTTTTTATTTTTCTAAGCGAGCATAAAAACTATGTCAAGAAGATCATGCAAAATGAGGACTTATATTGGTAGTTAGCCCGATTTAGAATAAAAAATGTAATGGAAGAACAGAAGAACCTTAAAAAAAAAAAACCTTTGAATATGTTAATGCTTTCTTTCTGAGCTCTTTTATGTTTGGCACCGATTCGTTACACTAAGGTTTAACGCTCGATTGAAACGATTTACCCTTCTTTCATTCACTGCAAAAACTGGAAACCTATTATCATTTTATTTATTGTTTGGTAATTTAGAAGGAAAATATTTTTAACGCCTTGTAGGTGATGGGTGCTTATTTTATGGATTTCTCTTCAATAGTTGTCCCTTCTCTTTACAAAGAAAGCAATGCAAATTACGACGTTTTCCAAAAACCCGGTCAGGATAGATACATTTGTGTAGTAAAGGTTTCAACATCGGTAATAACAATTTACTTATTTCGTGGTGGCGTGAGCTTAAATAGTTTGACTGTGTATGATTGAAAGTAAATTTTTGATTTCGATGTCTGGAATAAAAAGGGTAAGAAAATGTTGTACTTCACGTACATCTTTTGCTTATAATGATGCTATAAAAGTGTTTTGTCAGAAAAATACTCTTTTTTTTTCTCGTTTTAATATTTATTTTAAAATATTAAGAAAAGAACGATTAGGTACTAATGTTTCACTGAAGTGATATTTTCCTGCTATTGAACTGAAAATTTAGAAAATATTTCTCAACTGGTAGTTTACGCTCACATATACCAGAAAATATATCCATTCATTAAAGAGAGGGGGTGGGGAGTCATACTGTTTTGCTTAATACAATAACATACTTTTTTTTTCAATCCAAATATTTATTTCCTTTTTAGGCATTTTAAAATACATGTAAGTAAATATTCATGATATTTATTTACACTTAAATAAGAAAGTTCAAGGTGTGATTTTTCTCTTTAATGAATAATACAAACTTCAGGATAACACAAAAAGAATGTTGATATTCATTTTTAGTTCGAACTGATGTTTTTCTATTATTGAATTCAATAGTTTTAAAACCTTTCTCATTGACACTTAAGTACTAGATTATCATCTTACACACTGGAAATCATATTTTTACAAATTATTTCGGTAAAAAAATCAATAGTTCACTTTTTTAGATTTTTTTAAAAAATTTCTATAAGAACCCGTACCGTAAACGCGAGCTACTTTGGCTCACAGTTTGGAATTTTTTTCATCTTTTCTCACACAATAGTTTTGTAACTATTCATATTTCCAAGCTGTGGAAACTTGTCTTACACATCTAGAGATCTCTTAATTTAACGTTTGAATAGTGATCAGTTTATTTCCAAGTGTTTTTACCCTTTATTATTTTTTATTTAGGCCGATGCTACCCTCGCCTTTGGGTTTCTTTGGCCCAAAGTGATTTTCCCTGTTACAAATCATTGTAGCAGTAACTAGAGTCAAAGAAAGACGCATATTCATACGAAAACTATTTATTTGAAAGAAAAATACATCTTAAAGAAGTTTGAGTCGCACACTTTTTTTTAAAGAAAATTAGTTTAAAAAAAAGTATGCATACCTAGTTATTGTCTCGAAAATTGCCGACAGAAATTTGTTATACATTCATTAGTTTTAGAGATTGAATAATTTTACTAACTGAACAGCATTCGTAAAACCAAAGGATCTTAAACTCCGCCACTTCCAAAACTTGCTGGTGCGTTTCATACTCTCAATGTTAGCTCCTTCTCTCACATCAATAGCTATTCCTGAAAACCTGAGTTCATTCATTCTATTACAGCAAAATTTCGTTAACTGTATAACAAATTTAAGAAAATTTTCAAGAAGTTAATGCGCACTAGGTTATCCTTTTCTAAACCTGCTACAACTTCCAGTTCATCATCATTTTTCATAACAAAAGCCATGTAACTGAGCCCTGATGATTTGAGTCTGCAATCTCTCATCCGTTGCCGAGAGTTCCAATTTTTTTCTGGTGTTTTTCCTGTTTATTGCCTTACTTTTAGCTGTTCTACACTTTTCAAAATCTCTCTGACGGATATTTTCAAGTTTTTATGCTGGGCCAAAGTAGGTCGTGATTTTTAGGTTAAGAAATATGTTATTGTCAACCTTGAAAAATAATCCTAAACAGAAGTGAGAAGTACAACTAGACTACGGCCTAGAGTATTAAATAGTGCTTGTAAATAGGCCCTTAAAAAAACTCTTAGCTAAAGAAGAACTGCTTCCACATGGTAAAGTCTGAGAGGTTATGAAGACATAGCATAGCACAAGGAACGCAGAACCACTAGTGTCGCTTCTTGAACAGAGCAATGGAACCGCTTGGTACACATTACTGAGTGCTTGGGGATGCTTTCTACCGGTTTCTGTCAAAATATGCTTAAAAATTGCATCCTGAAGGTTGACAGAAAACGTTGTATCTTTTTCTCCATTTGGGCCAAAGAAGGACCCTATGGCCAAAGTGGCCCGCGTATGGTAGTCTCAAACCAAAAATTTCAATCAAATCGAAACGTTAGAAGTGCATTTTAAAAACGTTATGTTACACAAGGTAAATTTAAAGGAGATTGCGAGTTAAAAGAGATTATGGGAAATGGGAAAGAAGGTGAAGTACGTGCGTATAGTTGTTTTTTTTTTTTTTCTTGTAAACCGCATGAGGGGAGTGAATTTGAACTTTTAGGTTTGTTTTAAGCGTCTCTGAATGAACATCATTTTTTATTGATTACTCTAATTAGAAAACTCATTGAGTTTTCGAGTTTCATTCTCTGAAATTAATTGTACAGTGCAAAATGAATTTTATTTTATTTTAGTCAATTACTGAACTTGACTAAAAGTGAAAATAGCAATTTCAAATAGAATCAGTCATGTTAAATTATTAGCAGCAATCTCTCTAACCAAAATGGAAGAGCTTTCGTTTCTGTTATAAAGCATATTTTGTGAAATATATTTCTATTGTTTCTTTACTTCATTTTACAAAAGAGGAAGTATTATTATCGCGAAAAAACCGGCCGTGATTTTCATTTTGCTCACCCCCGAATGAATGTTGAGGTTTTTTTCTTCGATCCGACCACATATGCATAGCTTCTTAAGAATCAGAAGCGCCCGAAATATCCATTTTGACGATTCCCGAGTTACTTACAAGAGCTTTCCCGGGACATCCGTACGCACGTATCTATTTCCGTATGTATCTCGCATGACTCAAAAACCGTATGTCGTAGAAAGTTGAAATTAGGTAAGTAGATTCCTAGTGGGGGTCTAGTTGCGCACCTCCCTTTTTGGTTGCATTCGGAGGTTTTCGAAAGGGGTCTTTTACAGCTTTTTGGGGGGAAATCATTATTAATTTCGATGCAAACTTAAGTGGTGTTATAGATTGGCGGACACTTGGCGATATATCACCAGGATTTTGGTAGCCTGGTTTTATCGCCAACTTGGCGACCTTTTTTTTTTAAATCTGGTTTCGATTCGGACACTTTGGCGATATTTAGAGTTTACCATTGAATCACATTACAATTGCGAATAATGTAGAAATAAATCTATGTAAAACGTTTTTATGCTTTTGTTCGCCACAAACTAGCGGTGGAAATATTTAGTGTTTAACTGCTTACTCCAAGGCACTATTATCATTTAATTGGCGTAAATGGAAGTCATGTGATGAACTCATTGGTACAAGCATTGATAAAGCTACCTACTAAAAATCACGTGTTAAACGCATGAGCATAAATGAACTATTTTTGAAATGTAGATAATTTTTGAAACTAATGATTTTTTTTTTTTTTTTTTTGCGAGGAATAAATAATGATAAATTTGTTTCCTGACAATTATTTTTTTTTAATCTAAGCAAATATTTTGCTACCCTTAGATCAATACTCTAACATCTCCCTCATTAAGCAAACTAAAAAGTACGGAATGCATTTTTTTTACATATATTCATTTATTTTTCTTATGGTCACAAAAAAATAGGAAGAAAGTCAAACAATGGATCTTTGACCGAAAAAAAATAAAAACTCGTTTGTAGTAATATTTCAAAAGGAGCTCGCTCCAAATTTGAGAAGCAGGCTGAAAACTCAGTATTCTGAAATTCAGTTTGAAAAATGGACTGAAAAAAGACTATAAGAAGAGAAAGATTGGTCTGGATAGTTTCGGTTTTCCCCTTTTATGCGAACATATTTTGGGTTAAATGTCAAGTAAGCTCAAGGTATTAGCAGAGGTAGAACAGAAGATATGAAACATGAGTGGATGCTTATTTTTACCCTATTCCTATCGATATTGACTAAGAATGATTTTTTTTAGTGAAACCTGCCTGCAGTTGAAACTGTGACAGGATGGCGACAGGAACTGTGAAAAAAAGTTCCCTGACATTTCCCTGATTAAGTTCACCAAATTTCCCTGATTTACGTTACCAATGATAATGGTTTTCTTTCTTTGCTCTACTTGAAATCCATTGTATGTTTGTATTAAATGCAGTATTTTAAACGTTTTAAGTTGTGTAAAGTTGTTGAACTAAAGATATATTTCAAAAAGATGCTACTTTTTTTTTAATAAAATGGTTATAAAAAAAGACAATGTTTTTGGAAGGAAAGAAAAACCAACAAAACAGTATATTAAATTTTTATACATGGAAAGATTATAGAAAATTAAAAAAAAAAAAACTTTATTTTCAGAAACCATTTAGCATAAGAAATTTAAGAAACTATTAAAATTACTCTTAAAAACATATGTGTATTTATGATAGAACTAAAAATAAATGAAATTATTTTGAACTAAGTTTTCAAACAGTATAATAATTGTTGCAAGAATAACAAGTAAAAGTGAAAGAATAGAAGTAATGTAGTTATTCTTATCTAACTAATTGACATATTTATGCAAAATAGATGAAACCATTTGACATCCATTCATAGGGAGCTTTTCTCTAATCAAGAATATAGGTTTTAATGAATGAATACAGCATTTTAACAATTAAAAAAAAATTTACTTAAGTTCACAAATTAACTCTATTTCAAATGATTTCAGTATGTAACGAAAAAAAATCTTAGATTGCTTTTGTAACAAACAACTTTGAATGCAAGAAAAAAAAAAGCAATTAGTTAATATCAAAATATATAAAAGAATACAACTTGGTTATAAAATTAAAAAATTACTTAAGTCTGAAGAAAAGAAAACCTTTATAATCTGCGGCGACAACAAATAGTATAACGGCAAAAAACAAAGTTTTTTTTAATTGAAAGTTCTATTTTAGCAATTAAATTAAAAACCCAAAGAAGTAATAACTTTTAAGCTTTTATAGTATTAATTCAAAAACCACCAATGATTTCTGCTTGAAATCGTGATTACAGTACTTAATTACTTCGAGACAATGGAATAAAGGCAACAAGCTACGGCATTAATGAAGGCTTCCTCTTTGCCTGTATGGTTTTTTATTTTACGTAGCATTGAAAGTGTAAAAGGAAATTTCAAGCTAGGTAAAATAAACAACCTAACAGACACAGAAGCAGAAAAGTTCATCCTGTGGTTAATAAGTAACATTCAATACTTTGACGTTGAGGAAAAAAGATGCACAAATATGCGGCAGTGTATAATCGCACCTCATTAATTTTACTTTTTTGAACAGATAATTGGCGGAAAATGCGTAGGGAATTAGAGTATTTAATTTTGTAAAGCAAAAAAAAATTTTTTTTTCTTCATAAAATCAATTTTCCCTGATTTTTTGTTATTTTTTCAAAATTCCCTGATATTTCCCTGATTTTTCCCTGATTAATAAAATTCCCCTGACTTTTCCCTGATCTCCCTGATTTCCCTGATCTGTCGCCACCCTGTGTGATGAGCGGATGAGCAACTGAACCAATTGCGTGCAATAATGTCGTAGTTGCAAATTGCAATAAAAAAGTTCCCGTCATTTGTGATACCTAAAACGGTAACATGATCATTAGTCTAGCTTTCTGCAACAGAAGAGGAACTTTTTTATATTTCGTAAAATTTTTAAGGGAGAAATATCCACTCCTGATTAATTTTATGTTTAGAAGCATATTTTAATGTGAACAAATATAATTGTAATGTGATTGCAACTGTTAACATTCAACATGTTAAAATTGTGAAATCTTAAAATGTGAATGAATTTTCGTTTTCATGAACTAATACTATCATCTATTGAGAGCAATATCTTCAACTGAAGGGGCAACATACCAGGCCCACACAGGAGAGCCGACTTAGGTTGACCTACCCTCACCGAGTTTTATAATAAGTTAGACATAAAAATGTAGATGAAAATATTATAATTACGATGTTTAAGGAAGACCCAAGCAAAAGTGTTCCAGAGATAGGGTTGTCGGGATTGTAAAATTTCAATCATTGAGGATTCTTCAGCTGTTCAGGTATTTTGAAATGAAAGGCAAAATTAAAATTTGCAGAGTTTTGAAAAGACAGAGTAATCTTTCTCCGTCGAAAATTTCGAGTTTTAAACTAAAGAAGCATTAGTTGCTGGACCTTTAGACGTAACTATGAATCTGCCTATAAAATAAAAAAAAAAAATCTGCAGAAAATTGAGTGTATTTCGGCAAAATTTAAATATACCTGCAGAAAATCTGCAGAGTAATTCAATTATTGAAACTCTCAATCATGACAACCCTGTAATTCGACAACTTTTGCTTTATCATCGTGTTTGCAATATTTTTTCCACATTTTTTATGACTTATGAGGAAACTCTATGAGGGTAGGTTAACCTAAATCGAGTGTTTAAACGAAAGAGAAACAGATCAAAATGTCTTTCTTCGTTTTGTTGCAGCTGTCATAGCTTAAACTACAGATTGGTACATACCGAGATGCGGTTCATGGCACTTTTTAGCAAGTGGATCTTAAGTAAGACACTCGGTTTTGAATCCGTTTACAACCTTTAAATGACAGCCTCACACAGTTCATTTTAAAACGCTTAGATATAGTCATTTTTAATACTTAAGTTTTAAGTTATGCCCAACTTAAGATTTTTTTAAGCTAAGCAACACCTCATAAAGTTTTTCATTTACATTGCATTCATAAAATATTTTCTTGACATTACAATTATTGTTACTGTTAACCCTTAATTTTTTTTTATTACAACAGTACATGTTTCATACTGAATTCCTAATTTATTTCTCATAATTGCATTATGTATCACGATATTACTATAAACATATTACAATGATTTTCTTGTATATTTAGGACATTAAAAATGAAAAGTTAGACTCTGATTTATGCAAAGTTATAACTTTTAGAAACATGGAATAATCAACTGTAGAACATCGAAATTTGAACGGAAAAAAAGGGCAATTAAAAAAATTAAAGTAAAAATGTTTCCATACTTGGTTGTAGTTCTCGTTTCCGTTTCCAGTTTTTCAGAAACAAAACATTTTGTTTTGACCCTTTTACAGTGCACTTTATTTCTGTATTGATTTTATTAGAATATCTTAAGTGTGTAGGAAAATCGTCGAAAAATGTATTTTCATTAAAAGAATTAAAGATAAAAAAACTGCATGTCAAACACATTAAGTGTTGGGAGAAACAACATCATTAGTTTTGTTTTTATCGACTATATAAGTAAAATCCAATTGTTAACTTTCAAAAAACATGTGTTATAGATTTGATGTGCGAAAGAAAATATCCTCTCACTGTTTTTATGACGTATAATTACGTTAAATACGTCAATGCTACAACTGTAAAACTTGGAGTATTTGCTCTTTCAAAAAGTAAAAAACTTTTAATATATTCTAGATAAAAATATAATCGCAAATTCAATTACAATGTCAGGCTTGATGAGATCATTCTAGGAGTAAAAAATATTTTTCCTTCCAGCTGTTTATGTAGCTAATACATTTCTTCACATACATTACTTATACTCTTTGTGTTGCGTAAAAAAAGAATATACAATAAAAAAGAAGTCATTAAAATATCGATAAATGAAAGGTCCGTTTCGAACGCGTTTTATGAGTATAAAAAGACACTTCATTACGGATCAACTTCTTACAGAGATGAACTTACAAAATATTTATTTAAACTACCATTATGATAATGAATTTTGCACCATTTCATGCGAAAGCAACTTTATTAGATCTTATTCTATCGTGATAGTATGCTTGGATGGTATTTTATGAATGAAACTCAAGTTTCATTATTAAAGCGATTAAGAATCTAGATTACAATTTCTAAGAAAGAAGGCAAGAAAATATTTTAACAGTTTGGCCAATTTACACTAAACAAAATGAGTACGTTTTCATTAAACTTTCAGTTTAGTTCCTTTTAGGCAATGGAATTTATTTGCATCGAATAAGAAGACGCTATTTCTTTGAAACCCGTGAGTTTATCGAAATCAACATTTATTATGAACTATGGGGAATCGATGTTTTAATTTATCGAGTTTTCAACTTATTGAGTCACGAGCATTTTTTTTCTTGTAAATATTTTTTTATAATACTAGGAGGCTCCGTCCTCAGTTCGCTTCGCTCATTCAACACACATTTGTTACCTGTGGTGGTTCAATAGAGCATATGGCGGGTGAAAATTGATGACTTTAATGCTTTTTTTCCCTGGATTTCCTCTAGACACTCTGAAGACTGTTTATCAATTAATATCTCAAGTCCATTAAAGTCCCCCCCCCATAGTCTAGCCCATTACAATTTAGACGGGAGAGCCAGGTAGAAATGACTCTTCATTAGATGTCTTATATACACAATCACCAGTATTGATCTGGTACATATTGACAGTTCGGAAGAGATAGGGTTACAGACGCACAAAACAACGCGTACAGCGTAACACGTACGCGTAATATTATAGAAGATGAAGTTCTTCTATAATACCGCTCTTTTTACCGAAGGTAGAAAATGGTATAAAAATCTATTTTTTTGCGCATTTTCTAACTCAACCAAAATTGAGACGATAGGATAATTATTTAGGGCAGAAACATCTATTTGTAGGTCAAAAATTAAAATTTCAAATAAAAAAAAAAAACTGTTTTTTTTTTTCCTAAACGGTCTATAAACCTTCCCAGCAGTAACCTAGACAAACTTCAATAGTTGGACAAAATCGGTCCGGTAGTTTCCGAGTTAATCCCGGTCATACAGATTTGGAGCTTGTGCTTTATTTATATGAAGCTTTAAAAATCATAAATATTAGAATTCTTATTTAATGACCTCACCAGAAGAATACATCACTGGGGCTTTTAGTTTTTTTTCCCCCGAGTCAAATAAACTAAGCAAATGAATGGGTGAAATTATACGGACTGACTTAAAGATACCCTGAAAAATTCTACTGTTCTTTTCCTAATAACAGAATTCTCTATTAAATTTGAGACCGCATGACTAATCCAATGCATGCGCAAAAAGTACAATTTCTGTATTAAAATCGTCAGTTGTCTATGAACATTTTAAAAAATGCTTTAAAATATCTTAAGTAACAATGAAACTAAACTACCTTAGGTTTTTACCTTTCAATATTACACGAAAAACAAGAAAAAGTAAATATACACCTAAGTGTAACATTGAAAGGCATGTTAAAGACTATCTCCACCGACAATACGGTGCATAAAGATTAATAGCGGCCAAAATACGCCAGCTTTCAAATTAATGATGTGCTGAACATTATCTTTCTTAACTCATTTCTTCATGTCATTATTATAATTATGTTAATCACGAAGAACTTTTAATTAATCAAATAATTGAAAGTTTATCTATTTTAGTCATGTACTTGAATACATGATATAAACCTTATTTCTCTTCGAAAATCTTTTTTTTTTAATTAAAAATAAAAAAAATTACAACTAAAATCAAAAGAAAAAAAACACCCACAAAAAAGTAAATAAATAATATAACACCACTTCAACATGTTTCATCTTTTGCTGAATACGATAAGCTATAAACTGTTACCTATAAGTTAAAATACTTCTAGTAAATGTCAAAATGTCAAAACACTGTTTAGGGAAGATGAGAAACGACGCTAAAGTGCGGAAAGATTTCATTGAAATTAAACTGGCAGTTTCTGTTGCACACAGAAGTTACACTATTGTTATTTTAAAGAAGCTTCTAAGAATTTGCTATTATACGTAATGGAAATGACGCTTAATTAAAACATAAGAGAATAGAGGAAGAGAAGCCATCTAATACATATTCTTTGGAAGATAATTGAACAAAAGTTTAATCATCATATGAATGGTAATCCACAACAAGTCCATTCTCCTGAGTCCTATTCTTCTTGATACCAGAGTTACTTAACATGCTAAAAGTAACATTTCACAAAACGATCTACTCCCGAGAGGTACAATTATCTTCTCAATTTATCTCGGCGTAGATTTAGAAGGTAGTTTTATTTTGCAACCACCAGTGGAAAAAAATTAGGATGAAAAGCTCAATTGAGTCCGTGACTGAAATGAATTTTTTGTTTTAAAGGGAAACACGGGTAGGTTATCGTTGGCAAGTTTCCTGCTTCAAAAGCTGTTTCCCGTAAGCGAAGTGAAAGTAACACAAGCTAATAAGAAAAATATAAATATTTTGAACGAATAAGCATCATACAATCTCTGCACAGGTTCAAATTTATTTAACCCATCCGATTTTTTTAAACTTCTTCATTTTGGCATGAAAAGTTAATTTGTAATAACTTGAAATTAAACGTAACCAAGCATAATTGTAGTAATCAAGTGCTAAAGCATAAAAAAAAAATTCATTTGAATTTTGTCATCTTGAATTCAAATTATGTTTTTCGCAATCGCATGTGTGTGTATGTAGGCGTGTGTGTTTGTGTGTGTGTTGGGGGTATGTGTGTGTGTAAGGGGTATGCGCATGTGTGTGTAGGCATGTGTGTGTGGGTAGTTGTGTGTATGAGTGTTTGTGTGCGTGGGGGCGGGGTATGTGTATGTGCGTGAAGGCAGAAATATTTGTGTGCAGGCATGAATGTATTTGTGTGTGTATGTGTTTGTGTGTATGAGTGTTTGTGTGCGTGAAGGCGGGATATGTGCGTGTAGGCATAAATATTTGTGTGCAGGCATGAATGTATTTGTGTGTATGTGTTTGTGCGTGTTTGTGTATCTGTGTAGGTGTGTGTGTAGTTGTATCTGTGTGTAGTTGTGTTTGTGTGTAGTTGTGTATGTAGTTGTGTATGTATGCGTGTGTGTGTAGGATATGGACGCAACCTGGAGACGGTTTTCGCTGTAGAAGCAGCATCGTGAGGAGCTGGTCGACAGTGATGCTGCAGAGGGTGCTGATAAGAAAATAAAATCATAGGACATCAAAAACAGTCAATAAGCAATCGTAATTGCTCAAAAAATGTTAAAAAATGTTTGTGTTTTTTTTTTTTTTCCTTTTTTCAAATATTTTTTGAATCGCGGTGAAATCTAATTATTTCCCCCACCATACGTTTGCAAATTTACTTATATCTTGATCTAATTTTATTGATCTGACAAAAATACCAATAAAGAGGTTGAATGTACGAAGAAATCGCCATTCTACTGGGACAGCAAATTTTTTAATAAGTGACAACATTTTTTGGATAGTCATTCAGATACTGCTCATTTGTTACGAATGTACTTTATAGAGAAGATAAATCTATAAAACAGTGTGAGAAGTGAGAAAGGACCTATAACGACATGGACAAAAATATTCCTTTAAGCGGGGTAGATTCAAAACAGTATAATCCATTAAGCGGATAATTTTTGCACAAACTATACAGGTGGACAAAATTAAGGGATGGATGGCATTTTTCCGAATATCTCGAGAAATGCTGGATAAAAACTAATGAAATTTGGTATGAATCTAACTTATAGTATGACAATGTGTGCAAAGTCAAAATTTAAGTGCCATTAATTGTCAAGAGTTATTGCCCACAGTTCAACGTGGACTGAACTTCATGAGGAAAGATGGCAATGAAAGAGTTTCCTGTATGATGTGTGGCCATCTCTAGTATGGTGTGTGGTAACCTTTGACAGATAGACAGCATGCACAACGAGTACGCATGCTGTTAACAAGAGAGTAAATGAGTTCTTGCGGAAAATAATCCCCCTGTTCTTCCAGAGAAGTTTTTTAACTCCTGAATGGTTCTGTGTTGGGGTTGGCGTATCGCAATAGCACTCCCAAGAGCATCCCAAGCATGTTCAATGGGGTTAAGGACAGACGATTTGGCTGGTCAATCCATTCGATGAATATCTTCGATTTCCAGATACTCTTCAACCAGGACAGCCATATGTGGTAGGGCATTGTGCGTCCATAGAAACGAATTCCGAGTCAACAGCACCCCTGAAAAGACACACATAGGGTTATAGGATCTCCTGCCTGCACCTCTGGGCATTCACGGAACCAGTGTTAATCATATGGAGTGGTGTGCGGGTATCTAGCATGCTCCCTGTCCAAACCGTCACTCCTCCACTAGCATAATGGTCCATTTTTATGACAAACCGTCACTCCTCCACTAGCATAATGGTCCATTTTCATGATGTTATTGGAATGTTATCGGGTCTCAGGTTCCATCCATATGAATATTCACCGAGAATCAGGTTGTAGACTGAATGTGAATTCATCTGTGAAAAGAACATTCGCCCTTTGGAGCTGTGTCCAGTGTTGGTGCTGTCTGCACCATTGTACATGCTCTCTTTTGTGTGAGTGAGTGGGATGCAAATGACGGGCTTTCTGGCATACAACCTTCTTTCTCCGAGTTAACTGGCAACTGTCTTTCTTGAAACTAATGTTCCTGTAGCAGCAGCGAGGTACCTGGACAGTTGTGTTATTGCCATTATGCACTTGGCTGTAAGTAACAAATATTGGTCTTTATTGGGCGTTGTTGTTCTCAAACGACTTTGTCCCGGTTTTCTGGACACCGTCCCACTGTTTTTAAATTGACTCCACAAATTCGAAACGACGCCTTAAGTTACACCCAATTCCCTAGCAACCCGAGCTTATCACAGTCCTGTCTCAAGTCTACCCATTTTTCTCCACCTCAAACCTTCGTCTTAACGATGATGTTCACTCATTTTAACTAAAAACTAACAAAAAACAACAATATTATTCAAGAAACACAATACAAATCGCTACTGTGTTGCAGAGTGTTATGCGCTAAGCAGCTGGCCGCAAACTTTTCCACCTCCTGCTGCCTTAGCAACGCCCACAAGAATACGTAAACTCATCTCGGCGACACCAGCGCCATAGTGTCATTATATGGCAACTAACTGTCCTGGTTTTATGTGATATTTTCCAAGAAATGTGTGTAAATGCCTTCCATCTCTTAATTTTGTCCACCAGTACTAATGTTTGATGCGTTAAAAATTTAATCCATTAAGAGGGATAAACGTTTAACTAATAACCTACGAAGCAGACTCACTTGCGGAAATACAAGTTACAGTTCAACATTTTTTTATGAAAAGGTATATGTGTTTAGAATAAAAAAACTGGAATTCTACTCAAAAGTTTCATGTGCGGTAAGCAGAAATCAGTGCTCAAAAAACGTACATTTTGTGCAATGCTTTGGATTGGTTGTCAGCTATAAATATTACTTCCTTTGCTTAATATTTATTGTAAGAATAACGATTTTTATTGCAAAAAAAAAATAGTAACTCCAATTTGTGTTTTACTAATAAAATCAACTCTTAGATGGCAACAGCGTCGTAATAAGCGACCTGACGTGTTATCGGTAAAAATTCAACATTTAAATTAGAAACAGATGGGATGTATACTTATTCTGTGCATGGGTCTTGTATTTAAGCAAAGTAGAGGAATGTGGGGCAAATGAAAATAGTTCAGGTAACTTATTTTATTCAAAATGAACAAGTTGAAAATTTTCTCCTAGAACTATGGTATATAAAGGAAAACCAAAATAGTTTATAATAACATTTGCATCAAACATTTTTTTTTTTGGCACTGAAATTGTACCTACAAAAAATGATAATTTCTCACTTTTTTTCATGGGGCAAAGTAAAAAAAAATACAATGAAATATTTTTTATTTAATTATTAAAGATATTCTTGATCAAATAAATGAGTAAATAAAAAATGAATAAGTAAATGAAAAGGAAATTAAACAATGCAAGAGTAAATAATAAAGAACAATAAATCAGTTAATAAAATAGTGAATAATAAGAAAATAAGTGAATGAACGAACAAATAATGGAATTAGTAAATGAAGGAAAGTAAACGAAATAAATCATTAATGAATGCGTAAGTTATTTGATAAAATATTGAATAAGAAAAATAAGAATAAATGAAATTAGCTACCATTTCACTTTGTCCCATTGACTTTGCCCCGCATGCACTTCACCAACTGCACATAGCATTTAAAATGTAAATTAGAGTAATTATTAACAAACAAATACCGCACTGAATATTAGTAGGTCTCAATTAATCGTTAAAATATTAATACCAAAGATTGATCATTTAATAATAGCAAAAATGATTTTTGACTTACAAAACCTTATTACAAAATGAGTATCAAACTTTAAAAATTGCTTGTATTATCATATTTTTTGATTTTCAGATTTGATTTATTTTTTTCTGGAATAGAATACATAAGTCACTACATAGTTAAAGTATTACTAGATAGGAGGCACTAAAAGCATAGTAAATATTTAACCATTTTTTCCCAAATTGCTTTACTTTCCTGTAAACTAGTTTTAAATAACGCAACGAAGAATAAAATAGATAATTCCGAATTATACTATGATACATTGTCGGTGTTCAGGAAACAGTTCCTCTATAAGTTCAAAACCAGTTTTTAGAAAAACTTTCAACTTTCAAATCACAATGAAATCAGTAAAATTCATTCCACAAACCCCTAACTCTTACTGTTAGTATATTCATGTAACTGAAACATCGTCTAATTGGTTTACCTCGTGTAATAACTGACCGCAAAGTTTAGCTCATTTCACTGCTTCATCAGAAGATTTTTGTGGACTTAATGACAATTGTAAGAACGTGGAAGATATAATTTATGTTTTATTCTCAAAACGAATGTTTTTTATTCGGACCCAATCCTAAATAGGGACAAAAACAGTCATGATAAGCATAAACGAATTTATTAATCGCTAGGCAGTTGTAAGGTCACGCGAAAAAGTTGTTTCATAGAACCTAAGAGTTTAAGAAAAGGTTTCTATAAATAGTACAAGCTTAAGATACTTCCCTGTGGTCTAATCTACTTAACCGTTGTTTTTACTCAGACGACACTTACCTGATTACAAGAGAAGAGCTACACTCGACGACTAACTGTATAAGGCTACTTAAAAGCTGTTAACATAACGTTTCTACGTTTGAACGTTCTACCTTTTAGTCAAGTAAACTTTTTATTGTAGTGTTTTCCACAAATTTCAATCAGATAGGGTAATTAACTGTTATTTTATTGCGATAAAGACACATAACTTGTAGCAGAAGTTCAATATTCTCACCACATTTGGATAAATTTGGGATGCTTCTCATTTGTTCCGTTTGATAGTTATTGTAAATCCATTCAGTTACTATCCTCTATGAGACATGAAGTCTGGTTATTATCTCCTATTTCAGATCACTTCTTAAGTCCGTCTGTATTAAATTAATATTTATAACAATTAATTCATTTAGTGCTCCAGAATCGTTTCAGCCGTGGAAATCTAATAAAATGTCACTTTTGTTTATTTTTTACCCGCCTCAACAGCGTGTTTGCTGAAATATTTGCATAGCAAACATTGTTTTGTAGCATAGCAATAGCTTAATATTTTTTCTTCTTAAACTACTCCAACTTTGAATTTTCCGAAATATATTCCACCGTTCAGATGCGAAAGTATGAACAGTTTTATGAAGGAAACAATTTCTCATAAAACTAATGTCTCACTCAACTCCATAATGAGAAGTGCGTATAGAACTAAACAAGCTTACTTTCTCTTGCGTCAACAAGGATGATCCATGGATTGATCTCCTTTCAAACTTTTTCATTTCCTTTTACGGGGAAGTATGTTGAAAATAAGCACCAGAGAGAAAATGTTGAAAACGTACGTCGCATGATAATGCGTTAATTAATTTTTCTGTTTTTTCTTGTTTTTTTTATAGCAAGCTCTCTGTACATTACATGTTCATTATTGTACAGTTCGGTGACGTTATGTTTTACTATGTGACGTGTCCCAAGTTTAGTGACACTATAGAAAACTCCCATATGTGATTTTAATTCTTTATTTTAATCTACCTTTTATTTCATGTTTACAACTATAAAAACACAATAAAATTTCATATTTAATTTTTATAAAAATATCATATTAACCAAAAAACAACTCACAATTATTAAACTCAACAAATCTCTATTTTTTAGTTTTTTAGCAGAAATCCCTAACATATTTCTTTGTTGCTGCAAGAAGCGGTTTTATACTACGACATCCTTTATTACCTCGGGGAAAAGTTCATTTCGTGCAAACGAGCCAGCCGAATCAGAATTTGGAGATAGTCATTTCTGCGAAGTTAGCTCTGGCACGAGTTTGCCATACCCTTCTACCACAAAACTTAAAGATGGTCATAACGTGGCCTACGAATTTTGTAAGAAAACAGAATGCTCTTGTGTGAAGAGGGTAATCCTTGCGACATAGGAGAGACGTGATTATGATGTCGGGACATCGGCATAAATTATCAGTGATGAAAAAAGTACTTGCAAACAACTTTTAGAACGCTGGAGAGAAATAAAATAAGATCGTGTCAGCACGTGCGTGGTATTCAAAATAATGGTTCATTCATACTCTTGAGTGCTCCGTCTCCGGAGAGTTGGCTTTGGGACAGCACGGGGAGTGCTTCTTATTATTCTCCTACTATGTGGGAGTGCTTCTTATTATTCTCCTACTATGTATGGAGAGCACATATTCAGCTTTGTGACACATTTCAAGTAATATGTTATGAGAGGGCATCAGAAAGGAAGAGACGACGATATATGCTTACCGCGATTTCATTAATATTTAGAGATGTTTCGCTAAACGTTCCTCTTTGACTGAAATTTAGTTTGTAATTAAATTTGAGAGTATTTTTTTGCCCGTAAAATCTGACGTAGCTAAAGAATCCATTTATTTCTTAACATTTTACAATGGAAATGCCTTTGAAGGTTGTCGTTAGTTTATTGTTGTAGTGGCATAAATTCGTCTCTTCAGTTCCTGGTGACTACAATTTATGGCAGGTCAAATTCATAAAAATCTTTTCAGTTTTTTTTAAAAGTGCTTTTTGAATTTTAAGTTTAAAATATATATTTTTCACATATTAAAAGTTTTAATATACTTTGTTATAATTTGCTTGTAGACATAATTTTCTTCGGAAAAATTTACTTTATTCTTGGACACGACAGACTAAATCTCGTTGATCTGATTCGTGAAAAATGTCAATACTTATGACTCGATGCCTAAAATAAATGCTTAATTAAGGCATTTAAAACAATTTAAATTCAAAGATTAAAGTATAATGTATTAAATATTTCGCACTCAGAAAATTAAAAAAAAAATTGCCTACACCTAGAGATCAAAATATTTATGCAATTTATTTTGTAATTCATTCTCCACATGGATGTTTCGTTACAAATGATGACTTTGTTCAAGAATATTTTATATTTTACATAACCAATAATTCTTCATATTTAAGAAACAAGTGCACGTACTTTTAACCAATAAACCTCGTATAAAAACAGGAAAACTAAAGCTATTAGGCGCGAGATCGTTGGAAATGAGTTAGCTATTTTAAACTAACGGTAACCTTCAGTTACTCTACGTGGGTGTGTTCGCAGTTCAATCCTAAAATAAATAGAAATTAATAGCAACGGATAAGCATAAGCGTGACAATTACAATGCTTACTTAAGTTAGACAAGTTAATGCTACATGAGAAATAATTTTATGGAAATTTTTCAGTTTAGAAGCAATCAGTAGTAATCTATGCTGTGCATTCCTTAACGAAAAATAAAAACTATCCATATCTGTGGTTAATACTTTGCTTCATTTTCTTGAAAATTATGCAAGTCGTCGCCTTAGAGCAACTACAGAAGATGTTACTGATTTTCTAAGGCTTCGATATCTTTTGTTTCAAGGCGACGATGTGTCAAATACAAACCATCATTTTAGCTCATTTTCAAGCTCAATTTTATTTTAATCAGAATTATTACTAAAAAGGTTCAATAAATACCATTTTTTTTTTATAAAGAAAGGTATCTCAATTACTAAAGAAGAAATGCCAATATCAAATATATCATTATCTTTGAAATAATTGGAAGAAGCTTCAAACCATCTGTTGATGGATTTGACAAGTAATATCATTAGTCAGCCTTGACAGACTAAAACTTTCATCGACTCATTCCAATCATTCAATTACTGAAATTAATTTATTTTGAAATACTCATTTAAAAAGAACGCTCTTTCGAAAAAAGGGAATCACGTATCT
Organism: Uloborus diversus; assembly: GCF_026930045.1. Taxonomy (NCBI): domain Eukaryota; kingdom Metazoa; phylum Arthropoda; class Arachnida; order Araneae; family Uloboridae; genus Uloborus; species Uloborus diversus. Next base: position 206,405,387 of record NC_072733.1, read on the forward strand.
TCGATACTTTTGGTTAAAAATAAAAAGGCCCTTATGAAGTATCATTGAAACTGTTGATTTTCTTTAAACTAGATACATTTTATGTTACTTTAAGTTATGCGTATGTCACAGTAACATTGTATATTTGTTTTTGTTTTTCGCATGTAAGGAGAAATATGATGTTGTGGGATAAATCCAGCTTGTAATTTTTACAGAATTCCAACAACCACAGAATATTTTCGCAAAAAGAGCGACAAAAACAAAGTGCTTTTTATCATCAACACTGAAAATGTTTGAAGAAAATAATTAATTGATATCTTGTATTGTTCTGCGTTTTTCATCGGCAAACGCGGAGGGGGGAAGGGAGGGGGCAAGTAGCCAATTCCTTATGCTTAGATGCTCATGCATTCACTTGTCTTTTGGAATGGTTCCAAATTTCCGAAAACTTAGTGCGAGTTCTTTTTAAAGACTTTTCAGCGAGCTTTACAACTAATGCAAGCAGCATCTGAATGTTCCCTCTGCTTTGGGAAATTTGCAACGAATTGTTAAATGGATGTGAAGTAGACGAATAACTTAGTATCCCAAGATGTTTTACGCATTTTGCAAATGCACAAGAACAGTTATTCCATTTTCGAAAGCAACGGAAAAATAAAAATATGGTAGGAAGTTCTCTAACGTTAACGAATCCCCACCCCCTTTTTTTATTGTTGCATTAAAAAATACAGAAAAAAGGATTACCTAAATTGTCTTTCAAAATGGGCAAAACAAAAGCACATTTGTGTTTGCATGTGTACCACGTAATGTTTTTAGTTTTACTTTCAATTAAATGATTTTTATTGAAATTTTTAAGATTTTTTTTAGTGGAGTGAGCATATTTAAGATGTTTTATCTGTTGCATCCTAAGTATTTTTCTAAATAAATTCTAAAACACAAACTGAAGTAAAGGAAACTTGATGGGCCCACTCTCATAAAGTCACCTAAAAGATTAAATAGTCTGAAGTAGAAAAAAGTTCACTATTTGTGATTTTCCTTTTTTTCTTTCCTAAAATATGGCACATGGGTACTTTCTAGTTAAATATTTTAAACAGGCAATCAGAAATTTAGAAATTAATCAGAAAATAGAGCTATCAGATGAACTAATTTCAACATAACTTTTATTAGAAGCTTGACCCTTATATACTAGAATTTGCACAGTAATGCTAATTTCGTTTTTATTGCATTCTAAATTGATACAACTTTAAGGGGGTACGGGACACAAAAATCGTCAAATTTTGCAATTTTTTTTTATTATGTGAAAAATTACTCCGTGTTTTTTTGCTTAAGAGGACGTTTGAATCTTGTTTCTATCTTAAATAGAACAACAGATATAATTATTTTTGTTTCATGCACCTAACTAATGTGTACTTAACTTTAAAACTTTAAACGCGTTTTTCTCCATGATGCAATTTTTCCCGATTTCTTGCATTCAAACTCTTATAAGTCAGGAACCGATAAAGATAAGGTAATGAAACTTGGAGCATATCTTTTTCAAACAGTTTACTTTAAATTTTATTCGGCGAATTTGAAAAAAACGTTTACTGCAAAAATTATGATTTTTTTTAAAAAAAAGTACCTTTGAATTTTTTGAAATTTTTCTTCAAATATTTTTTATTGAATCACTATTTTTAAAATCACTGAACAAAAATTAAAGTTTAGATATTTGTGCGTAATTCATTTAAAAAAATTGATCAAGAATATATTGAGTTATAGCAATTTAAAGCAACCCCATATTTTTTTTAAAAACTAATCAAATTTAAATAATATTTTTTTTCATATTTATGTTTTGATTTTGCTTACTAAATAGATGGTGAATCAGCGCAAAAAATTTCAAAACTCTAAAGTATATAATAAAAAAAATTCAAAATGTGTCCCGGACCCGCTTAAGAACATTCTATAGGAATATCATACTGTCTATCAAGTTTACACGATAAAAAGGAGATATGTTGAAGTTTGTGCGTGTAAGTAAGAGTAGTTTGCAGAACACCAAATCTAATTCTTTCTCTGAAATATGTATTCTGATCAAGAAAATTATTTTACATTTAAAAGCTTGAAATTCGCTGTTATAAGAAGAATAATCACAAGAGAACATAAATTTGGAGAAATTTGATGATGCAGTGCAATAAAAAAAATTACATCTTCAAATAATCATGACATACTTGAAGTTAATTTTAAATCTTGTAATCCCAATAATTCAGACAATGTTCTTTTTGAGCAATGAAAAAACTCTTAGTTGGGAATGAAATAAAATACTAGTAACCGACAATATACTAAACGACTCAGTTACACGGAAAATTTATCAATGAAGAATCACCAACATTACTAAAAATTAACTCTGATAAAACTTACAAAATTCTCATTTGCAGATCTTTCTGTCGTCACATATAAACAAATTTAAAAAATATCTCCACAGTAAATAATAAAATAACAGCAGTTAAACCAGCAACAAACAGATTTCAAAATAACTCTAAGGAATCTCTCTCAGAAGTCACCTGCAAAAACTTTGAGCTTCTAAAATTAGCTGAAGGTTTTAAAAGCGTGTTTTCAGAAATAATGTAATAGTCATTTCAAAACATCTGCTTATTTTCAAACGACAAAAATAAAGATTGTTTCAAAGAGGGAAAAAATTGAAAAAGTGTTTATTACTACTAAGAATCTTGCCAAGTTTTGCGTCTTTCTATTTAAAAACGGCATTACAAATTCATCATGCCATGAAGAATTACATTCCCACTTTAAATTCCACTGAAATATAGTTTTTAAACCCTAAATTTCGGACGATTTTTCGATGTACAATTGTGTTGCTTTATCATAATGCACATTCAATGCTGCACTCTTTCAAAAGAAAGAACAAGAAGTAAGACAATTTTTCACCAACAAGCAAAATATTTTATTGTGGCAAAAAAAAAAAAAAAAAAAGCGAAGTGCTATGAAACACTGTTTTTCTACAACCAAGCAAGATGTGAAGAAAAGTTGAAAATCCCGAGATGAACTGAAACTCTCTTTTTATATCAATTTACCGCAATCAGAGCTTTAAGTATCTCATCTGATAGCTGCGCAACGTCTTTAGTTTCCATTAAATGTGTTAGATGGTCCGACTCATCTCATTTAGCCAAATGCTCTTCTGCACTTACGTTTACAGATGAAGACTTATCTTCGATTCTTACTGTCGTTATTTATACTCATCTTAACGTCCACTAATGGCAGCTTTATTTTTTATTCTGCCTTTCGGGAGTTCGTCTCACAAGTAATTTTTTTTCTTTCTTTCAAAAACATTCAAATTCTGAAAAGCTACCTAGACAAGTAGTACTTTCATCATTCTAATCTTCAGTTGTCTTATATGCCAATAAAACTAATTTGTTCTGAGATAAACGCTAACGTTTTACTGCATGCAAAGTACGACGAACAGCGAGTCTCGTGAAAAAAAATCTTAAGTTTTATAAATGTAAATTCAAAATTTAAAGAAAAATTTGAAGTATCCATTCTACTCAAACCCGTATTTTTATTAAATGATTTTAATCAACTTAATTAAACTTATTATGAAATGACACTTTTCGCAACCCCTGCATTGGAAGGGACATTGCCAATTTTTTTTTCAGTATTTTCTTTCCAATCATTGTAATTATTATTTTATTTATATGGTTTTATTTCTCTATCGGAAACAAACACTTACGGCATTCCGAAAGGAAAGTGCGAAAAAAAACTATGCAAACGCAAGAAATTTTGCAAATGCACTTTAAACAACTCTTAGTTAAATAAATAAATAACCCCTTGGCTGAGTGACACTGTAATCCTCTATTGAGTCATCTTCTCTTTGGACCGCATATTATCTGAGAGGCGAAACTGCCCCTTCTATCCTTTCGAAAACAATCTCCAAAAAACAATCAATATACCACACTGCTTTAGCTGTTAGGCTGGAACAAATGTCAAAGTTGATCTATCAGAATTTCCTCTTACAGAATGAACACCATCAAAGATGGTGGAGCAGTTATCCGACAAATTGTATTTGTAATTTAAAAAAAATTCTGAATTGCAGCACGTACCAAATAAGAAGCAATAACTATATGTCTCAATTTTAAATATAGGTTTGTGAAAGTTAAAAAGGGGGATGCCATGTGGTGGTTATGGTAAAATATAGTGTGTTGACTTTTTCAACAGTATAAAAAAGGTGACTAACTATATGCATAGAATGAGTATTCATTTTTGCTACTTGTTAGAAGCTTTGAAAAATATCTTCCACAACAGTTTAAAATCTAACTGGAAAAGAACAATTATATATATATATATATATATATATATATATATATATATATATATATATATATATATATATATATATATATATATATATATATATATATATATATATATTGAACCGCATGCTTTGCTGGAATATACCCCAGCTTGATCCTAGGGCACCTCATAGCTTATGGATTTACAGCAGTGTGTCTGCAGAGATTTCTTAAAGAAATTGTCACGGGCCCAGCACTTATGTATTTTAGTTACGTAAACCGCAAAAGTGAATAAAAGCACATTGGCGAAAAATTAGCTCATTGAAAAGAAATCGAACTAGCAAAATTGAAACGAAATGGAGCATAAGACCAGCGTCATCGATAAACGAGCAGGAGAATATAGGGAGATTTGACCCACTATCTTTTTCATATTTACACATTTATTAAACTGATCAGTATCTTATAGTGGCATGGAATAAAGTAGAATCAAAAGTTGTTTATATTTTCTAGCCATTTTGAAGGAGAATTAAGGAGTAATCATGTGTGAAGTATCTATTAGGCACTTTCTTGAAGCACTACATGGTATTGTTCTGATCAAATTTAGAACAACTAAAACTTGCTTTTCTTATTTGTTAGTAAGCTTATTAGATAGCCAGCCCATCTCTACTTTCCTCAATTTCTAGCTAGTCTGTATTTTGTTGTAATTGAAATACTTTTTATTTTCTAATATTAAAGACAACAAAATAAGGAACTAGAAAAGACAAATATGGTAGAAAACATTCTAAATCATTTTTTTTTTTTACATATACTCTTGTAAAAGCTACTATTGAAAATATACTCAAAATGAAAAATTATGTATAAAAAAATCTCAAAATATTTAGAAAAAGACAACGAAACAAATAAAAGAGTTAATATTAGATTTGTCTTTAGCTAACAAACCTAAATCAAAATAATTTCACATCTAAAGTGCTGTAGGTGATTTATCATAGACTTACAAACTGTTGCATCATTGAAATTGGAGACATTGGCTGTATCATTTAAATTTTTGACTAACTAAAATTTCCGACATTACCTTGGTTGCTACATGAGATTAAATGGACATGTATTTTGTATAACTTTTCTTAAAAGATCTGTCGCATGTAGCTTCAGTTTTATTTGTCCTTGGAAAGATGATGTTGCAGCAGTGTCCAAATCTGATTTCAGTAAACCTCTTTAAAATGACCAGTAGATGCACAGAAAGAGTTGCTTTGAAGATTAAATTTTGACTCTTACATTTATAGCTATCATAATATTTACATATTCAAATTAAATTCATTTTAATAGTTTATGGTATCTTCCTAGGTACAATTATTTCCGGCACACTGTTAAAAAAAGTTCCTGAAATTTTATGGTAAAAGTTACTGGCATCCATGTTGCCATTAACTATTACCGTAAAATCCTATTTTACTGTAAAATTTTACGTTAGAATAAACGAGAGTTAAAAAACTCAAAATTCGAACTACAGGTTCGATCTCGGGGCCTTCGAAATGGCAGGCGGCTTTGCTGCCCACCATACGATATGGGACGCATTGAATAAGGGAAATACGGTGTTATATGCGTTGCACTGTAAGTCACGTGTTGCATCAGTTGGCGCTGCAATCGTTTATTTTCTTCGGTACAATTTGCCGTAAATCTTTTCTGTACGTAAACACTACATTGTACAGTAATATTTACCATAAAAGTTTCCTGAATTTTTAACAGTGCACCTCGTAAGGACATCTAATTAGACGTGTTCTTATTTCAGAATCATTTTTTTTTTTTCATTTTTTTAATCTCTGTGGGTCAAACATCGCATAAGTGTGAAGGTTCGACCCAGATTGGATACTCTTGATGAAATTATGAAAAAATAAATAAAAATAATAGAGCAAAAAGGTTCGGGCAACATAAGGAAGCAAATGTCAATTTGAAAATTTTCCGACGGTTAGAAAGAACTGAAAAAATGTATTTGTAAAAAGGTGGTCAAAGCTCCTTAGTTTCATCATACATTTAGAGATGTACTAAATAGTTAGTAAAACTTGAGGCATCACATTTTTGTTAACGGTCAAACTTTGACTATTTATTTTACAAAAATAGCAAGGAGAACAAAAATACTTTCTGTAAAATGACGGCTAATTCTATAACGGTTCAAGGAAAAAACAAACTATAAACATAAAAATAGCAAGCCCATTTCATTTACTCGGTCTTGTAATCAAGTTTTAACGATTTATACTAGAATTTAAAAAGAAAAAAGAAGAATGGTGATGTAGTTGACTTGCTTCAAAGAAAAAGCTTATACTTGTTTCTTATTCAAACGTTTCGAATGTTTATTCGAATTATAGAACGTATTTATATTCAAAGTTACAGTAGATAAAAAATACTTTTTAATTTGATTGAAACTCCTTATAGAATGGACTAAGACTTGGATTAAGTAAAAGTTAAACATATTTCCGTAGCGTTACGCTTTAACACAAAAACTATTCCATAAAATGCGAGATTAGTCTATCAAACTTAAAAATTGAACTTTTAAAAGTGAATGGAAATTAAAATTATAGCTTCCAAGCTTTTTGAGTCAAAGAATAGAAAGCATTATACTTTTGCACAAAAATGTACACTCTTTAATTATCAGTGCAACCGTCTTTTCACATTTTGAATCTGAACTTAAAACTTAGATTTAGACATTTAATTACAATTTTTATCTCCATTCTTACCTTTGAAAACAAATATACACTTAATTCTCTATTTTAATATTTCTTTGATGGTGTATATATGGTTCTTAACAAAAGTAAGAATTTGGCTGGCTGAATCGAGCGTTAATATCCAAGTAAGCTTTTTCAAAAAAGATAAATTTGCAGAAATCAATAATGCATGTTGCCTCACAACAAGCAGTCCGTTTCCAAGTCAACAAGAAGAGGCGAAAAATATACTTAACCAATTCATACTTAACTATATGTTTAGCACATCAGAAGCATAATATACAATTTTTTAAACTAAATTTCTAACTAATTTCAAAGTTGTAACTAAAAAGTATCTGACCTTTGACTGGGATAAATATAGGGTCACTTTTCAAAAAGTGTAACTTTTCTGGCACACGACTTTTACAGAAAAAAAAACTTTAAGTTATAATTCATTTATAATACTTTTAATATTATCAAAAATATATCTATTTAAATGAGTCAACAATTTTTTTTAAATAATTTTTATTTTAGTATATTTTTGGTTCACAACATGTGAATTCTCACCTCCTTGCCTTGTCGCAAACCTGTGTGAATGTTTATGTTGCTCAATAATTTGTTTAATTAGAGATATGTGCTCATTTATTTCTTATTCCTTTCACAAGTGTCTCAAATACCAATTTTTTACGTATATTTCATTTTTAAATATTGTGTTTTAGTTTGTTTTAGTAAGATAAGGAGTTATGTCGCACAATAAAATCTCACCTCCGTTACCTAAACACAAAATACCATCCCTCATTAACACGTGGCAGTAATCACATCAAATTTTATTTTCCATGATACAAGGGAGCCCCTTTGTTTATTTTCAGCCATAAAAAAAAGTTGTGATATTTTTGTCGAAAAACAAGATGGATTTTTTTCTTAAAACTAAGTATGGTTATTGTGACTTCTCACCTCCATGAACTTAAATTTCAGGGATGTAAATTAATGTAAAAAAAGAAGTGAACATGTTTTCATATGCTTAACATGCGCAGAGTGTAGCAATGAAGAAACAAAATATTTTCCTAAAAAATTATCTATTAGGCCTACATTAATGGAAAATTCCTCACCTCCGTGAATCTCACCTCCGTGACAGATCTTATCAATGTCATTATTTCTGAGGTGAAAATAACTGCTGGAGGGGAAATACAGTCTTAGGCATTTTACCAAAATTATAAATTGCAAGTATATTCTCAAATTTACTAAATACTATTTTTAATATACTTTTGAACTAAAAGGATAACAGCTAATTAAGCCGTACTTCAATTAGGAGAGCTTAATATTCGATTCCCACTAATTATTAAAATGGCTGATTGTTTGCCCAATTAACAAAATTGCTATTTTGATATTAAAATGGCCTCGATTTTTAAACATTAAAAGTTTCTTTTTTTTATTTCCGTGAACAAGGCATTTTTTTAGTTTTTTCATTTATGAGTAAAACAATTTGAACTTAGCTGGGCCATTGTTTATGGTTACTTCTAGTAGGTAACACTTTCATTTAAAAAAAAAAGAAAACGAAAGGTTTCAAAATCAAAAAATATTTTTTTTTAAAATTGCGTTCAAAAGTTACGTTTTCTGACCCTATAGTATTTCTATAGGTACTTTCACTTACTTCAAAGTAGATTATTCGTTCATCAACACAATTATCTCAGCGATCCGTTCAGTGCCGACGTTTATTAACAGCGTCTTTTGGAAATTGTTCATACCATTCATTGTGCCCACTAATTCGAAAACGGGATCCTTTAAATTTCACCTTCACTTTCGGAAGAAAGAGAAAAGCAGAACGCGTGATGGGGAGTATTAGTACTCATGGGCGGATTTATGGGGGGTCAGAGTGGGGCAATGCCCCCCCCCCAGTTTTGGGAGGACTTTATGTAGTAACAACACATCTTCCAAAAATTAAAAAAAAAATCATTTTTTCGTTTTTCAATAGTTCAGAAGAGCATGAATGGATTTATAGGGGGGGAGCAAAGGGGACAATGCTCCCCAGTTTTGGGAGGAGTTTATATAGTAACAACTTATCTTCCAAAATCTTATAGCAAAAAAAAAATCATGATTTTTTCTTTTTTGAATAGGAAATTAAAGTTTATTTTTTCTTTTAAACTTAAAATAGCCGTTTCTTACAAAGTTTGAACACTACTGTGCAAGTGTATAATCTACTACTCAATTTCAGAGGCTGGAAACTGCAAATTATTGATAGGTTCTAAAATCCCTGAAAAGAATTGGTTCAGTATAGCCTACAAGGACTCTTGAACCAAAAACCCAATCTAACCAACCAAACCTTGAAAATAACTAGACGAGTCTTTGAAACTCCTAAGCAAAGTGTGCTTCAATTTTATTTCTTATCAAGTGTATAAATTAACAATTGTTCAAATGGGTAGTATGTGACTCTCTTGATACCTATTCTCTAAATCTGTGCACCGTTTCTTTTAAAGTATTAACTTGCATCACAAAGCACTTTTAAAGCATACAACTTAAAAAAAAAATGATTTGCCTATTATTTCCAATTAACCCTTAAAAGACTTCAAAATGCAGAATTTTATATCCATTTTAGATAATTTCCTCCTAACCCCCGGGCCCCCTAAAACTGGAGATATTCTATATCCCACTTAAAAGGGAGCACTGCGTTACTCTCTTAATACCAGCCCCCTCTTTTTTAAGGTCAATTTAAAAAGGACAGCATGATTACACACAGTAATGAAAACGACACATAAAAAAGTAAAGAATGGCCTTATGCATCACAGAAAACAGACAAAAACATGGGAGGGGGGAGGGCAATTTAAAATGTTGCTCCAAAAAAAGAATCCTGCCCCCCCCCCCCAGGAACTCAGTCCTAAATCCGCCTATGTTAGTACTGTTCTAAAAGGAACTCCTTAGAAATGTTTATGGCAGTTTTAGAACAGGTGGGCTAAAGCTTGCGCAGGTACTTTAATTTAAAAAAGTTAAAGATTCTTAAGGATAGAAGAGTTACGGAAGATCCAAATCTCATCTTTGACGCAATTGGGACACTAGTACCTATTTTTTTTTCCTGGCTAAAGGTCAACTACTTTTTTGATAGAACTTATATGAGTGAGCTAAAACGCAAATTACTGAACAGAAGAAAGTTAATAATAATGTATATCAAAAAGATAATTAGTTTCCACGCTCATTAAAAAATATTCACACCTCCTTACGAGTACACTCTCCTTAAGAGGCATTGTTATAGGCGTCACTGCAATAATATTGATTCGTGTGGAGTAAACTCACATGAGAAAACCGGAAACGAAGCGGTTAACAGAATGTTATTGCTAATTGCCATTCATTAAGTATGATAGTAGTGGCTACAACAATAATGCTGTTCAAGACAGTGCCTTCTCACATAATAGCGTTACGTTGTAAGCCTGTATCAAAATGTGGAGAGTATTTCCATATTTTTCTCGACATTTATAAACAGTCGGATCGCCATTACATGGAACAGAAACCGTCATTAGACACATCTCTAGAACGTGGTGTTTAAGTTATTGGAGTCAATTATTTTGTAACGATGTTTATAGCAAGCATCACTATGTACAAGCTAAGACCACCCATGAAAACGTTTGGCGGACCAGATCTCCACGACTACGAATCAGGCTCAAAATTTCACCGTTAAATTCTTCCAATTTTGAATTTTCAACTAAAATTCGCTGGACGGTTTTTTTTTTTTTTTTTGGCTGGGACATGTTACTAGCTGGGACGTGATAAAATTGTAAATACTGCTCGATCTATTGAATTAATAAGTCATTGTCTCAATTCTGTGCTTAAGTTTAAAGAGTATCTCATAGCATGAACGCTCAAGTCACGCTTGGAGTCAAGTAAGCAATGCATTAAGATTTAGCAAAGTTACAGGAATTCACAACACACTGAATAAAATGTGAGTCTTTCAGTTTTAAAAGAAATTAAAACGTATTTGATGCATCTACTAATTTTACTCTTTTTAAATTAAGTGTTTCCTAAATAATTCCATTAACTTTAAATAAAAAAAAAACTCTGAAATAGAGACAACAATTACCCATTTGAGTCCGACTATAATAAGTATATCTTGGAGCAATTTCACCGTGCACATTATTTTATTAAAATTTGAGATAAAGTTTGCGCAGAGTGATTTGAGTCCAAAAGTGTCGCAAAGAGTTATGTACGTTACTAGATTGCGCATCATGTGTTTTGCTGACAACCAAAAAATGAACTTTTTCCGGTTAAGAAATATGAACGTAAACTTTAGGTTTTTCGATAGTTAAAGATAAAAGCTCAGTAGTGGACGCATCAGCCCCTTCCCCTTTAAAGCTACAGAGGACCAGATACCTCACGTCTAAGTAATTTTAAGTTGATCATGTTGAACGCAGCGATGTAAGTTAACTTTGCTTTTTCGACTATCATTCAAATGTCATGCACGTATTTGTCTTTTAACCACATGTTGTATGTCAGATTATGACTTTGACAAGTAATTTGTCATTTCTAAATTCGTTTTCATCTGTAACCTCTGCTGTATCTTGGCTTTTGAATTCTGATCGAAAAAATTTTTCGCCGATTTCCGATTCTTAGCAATAAGATTAAAACACTTAATAAACGCCGAATTGCTTTAAACCGTAGGTTAGCAATTGTGTGCAAATTTTACAACCATTCTCTTTCAATCTGTGATGAAATCTCTGGGTGAGATCTCTTTTAACCAATAAAATGATCTCGAATCCATGTGGGGCATTTTTTTTCCTTTCGAAGTAAGATAAAGTAGACATTTTGCACATCAGGTAGAGATTTGCCTTTTATTTGTTAGCATGCTGTGCGCAGAGTTCGAACGCGCTGGAGATTTTGCTAAAGTTATTCCTTACGCAATAAATTTCAATCAGTTTAATGTTCGTTTCAAACCTCTTTGCATAAAAAACTTTCATTACAATGTAACACCTATTTCTTGGCTGGTGAAGTGCTTTCTGTTACGCAGCGTATAGTAAAAAACTCAAAAAAAAAAAAAAAAAAAAAATCAAAGAGAATATAGAAAACGCGTCAACGTAGTATTGATAAAAAGGTTTCAGGAACATTAATACAGAAATGAAAGCCGGCCGTGTCACTGAAAAATGAATTCCGATTTTTATTGAAAATTTTACCGACCTCTTCCTCTTTCAAAAATTCTGCAGTCAACAATATTATATTCTTTTTGTCGCGTTTCAAAGCATTCAATTTGATCTCCGATTCTTGTTTATCTTCATTCTTTTAGAAATTCTTGCTTCGAGTTGACATGTTCTATTGAGCTCTGAATAAATTGTCTTTTATTAGGCTTTTCAAAAATTATCCCTGAATTTCCATTTTGAGGTCACTGATTTCGTAATAAAGAGCAAGTGGAATGAACCTCTGTCTTATTTCGTGTTTAAATCAGAAAAGAAATGTTAAACAATTGTCTTAATTTTCTGTCTTCAATCGGGAACTTTTGCTATCCTCTTTAAAAATAAGAATCTTTTCTTTGTTCTATTTTGCCAAATTTCGGAAGATCCTTTCTATTTCAATTTTGACAGATCAAAGAACTTAAAACTAGTACTGCTGTCTAATATATAAAGTTACGAAGTTTAAAATGTTTAGCTGTGTAAGATAGGTAAAAAAGGTTCTTTTTACCTAAAAGTTAAAGGAAAGTTCTCCTTTAAAAGCCTTTTTTTCATAATTTTATTGAAATGTTCAGGGTGTTTATAAAACACACTAATAATGAACATGTATTTCAAAAAAAAAAAAAAAAACATGATTTAGATTTTTATTTCCATTTTTTTACTTCCTTTTACAAAAAAGAAAGTATTGTATTCGCGAAAAAAATTTCACTAAAAAATCGGCCTTAATTTCCATTTTGCTTACCCCCGAATGAATGTTGTTCTTTTTTCGACCCGACCACACATAAATATATGCCTAGGAACGTACAGACATCCGAAATATCTATTTTGACGATCCTCGAGTTAATTACAACCAGTTTTCCCGTGACGTCCATATGTACGTATGTATGTGTGTATGTATCTCGCATACCTCAAAAACGGTATGTCCTAGAAAGGTGAAATTTAGTACGTAGACTCCTAGTGGGGTCTAGTTGTACACCTTCCCTTTTGGTTGCATTCGGATGCTCCTAAGGGGGTCTTTTAGACCTTTTTGGGGAGAAATCATTGTTAATTTCAATGCTAACTCAAGTGGTGTTATAATTTACCAAACACTTGGCGATATATCGCTAAGCTTTTGGCTGCCAAATTGTTTGCCAACCTGCCGAAAAATTTGGCGTTTTTTTTTTTTTAATTTTTAAATCTGATTTTAATTCGGCCAATGTTGGTGATATTTAAAGAGTTAATCACTGAATCACATTAAAATAGCTAATAATGGGGAAATAAATCTGTGTAAAACGTTTTTTTTTGCTTCGGTTCGCAAGAAACTAGGGGTGAAAATATTTAGTGTTTCCTTAAATTATCATTAAATTGGCGTAAAAGGAAGTTTTGTGATGGACACATTAGCTCGTTTTATTTAGAAATTCTTGCTTTAAGTTGATACGTTCTTGATTTTTTTATTTTGATCTTTTCACGTTTTGCCACCGTTGATGTAATATTATCTTTTTTTTTATATAGTGTCGCTACCGTCAGAATTTTTTTTTTAAATTTTTAAATCTGATTTTAATTCGGCCAATGTTGGTGATATTTAAAGAGTTAATCACTGAATCACATTAAAATAGCGAATAATGGGGAAATAAATCTGTGTAAAACGTTTTTTTTTTGCTTCGGTTCGCAAGAAACTAGGGGTGAAAATATTTAGTGTTTCCTTAAATTATCATTAAATTGGCGTAAAAGGAAGTTTTGTGATGGACACATTAGCTCGTTTTATTTAGAAATTATTGCTTTAAGTTGATACGTTCTTGATCTTTTTATTTTGATCTTTTCACGTTTTTTCACCGTTGATGTAATATTATCCATTTTTTTTATATAGTGCCGCTACCGTCAGAATGTTTTTTTTTTTTTAATTTTTAAATCTGATTTTAATTCGGCCAATGTTGGTGATATTTAAAGAGTTAATCACTGAATCACATTAAAATAGCGAATAATGGGGAAATAAATCTGTGTAAAACGTTTTTTTTTGCTTCGGTTCGCAAGAAACTAGGGGTGAAAATATTTAGTGTTTCCTTAAATTATCATTAAATTGGCGTAAAAGGAAGTTTTGTGATGGACACATTAGCTCGTTTTATTTAGAAATTCTTGCTTTAAGTTGATACGTTCTTGATTTTTTTATTTTGATCTTTTCACGTTTTGCCACCGTTGATGTAATATTATCTTTTTTTTTATATAGTGTCGCTACCGTCAGAATTTTTTTTTTAAATTTTTAAATCTGATTTTAATTCGGCCAATGTTGGTGATATTTAAAGAGTTAATCACTGAATCACATTAAAATAGCGAATAATGGGGAAATAAATCTGTGTAAAACGTTTTTTTTTTGCTTCGGTTCGCAAGAAACTAGGGGTGAAAATATTTAGTGTTTCCTTAAATTATCATTAAATTGGCGTAAAAGGAAGTTTTGTGATGGACACATTAGCTCGTTTTATTTAGAAATTATTGCTTTAAGTTGATACGTTCTTGATCTTTTTATTTTGATCTTTTCACGTTTTTTCACCGTTGATGTAATATTATCCATTTTTTTTATATAGTGCCGCTACCGTCAGAATGTTTTTTTTTTTTTTAATTTTTAAATCTGATTTTAATTCGGCCAATGTTGGTGATATTTAAAGAGTTAATCACTGAATCACATTAAAATAGCGAATAATGGGGAAATAAATCTGTGTAAAACGTTTTTTTTTGCTTCGGTTCGCAAGAAACTAGGGGTGAAAATATTTAGTGTTTCCTTAAATTATCATTAAATTGGCGTAAAAGGAAGTTTTGTGATGGACACATTAGCTCGTTTTATTTAGAAATTCTTGCTTTAAGTTGATACGTTCTTGATTTTTTTATTTTGATCTTTTCACGTTTTTCACCGTTGATGTAATATTATCTATTTTTTTTATATAGTGCCGCTACCGTCAGAATGTTTTTTTTTTTTAATTTTTAAATCTGATTTTAATTCGGCCAATGTTGGTGATATTTAAAGAGTTAATCACTGAATCACATTAAAATAGCGAATAATGGGGAAATAAATCTGTGTAAAACGTTTTTTTTTGCTTCGGTTCGCAAGAAACTAGGGGTGAAAATATTTAGTGTTTCCTTAAATTATCATTAAATTGGCGTAAAAGGAAAATTTGTGATGGACACATTTGCTCGTTTTATTTAGAAATTCTTGCTTTAAGTTGATACGTTCTTGATTTTTTTATTTTGATCTTTTCACGTTTTTCACCGTTGATGTAATATTATCTATTTTTTTTATATAGTGCCGCTACCGTCAGAATGTTTTTTTTTTAAATTTTTAAATCTGATTTTAATTCGGCCAATGTTGGTGATATTTAAAGAGTTAATCACTGAATCACATTAAAATAGCGAATAATGGGGAAATAAATCTGTGTAAAACGTTTTTTTTTGCTTCGGTTCGCAAGAAACTAGGGGTGAAAATATTTAGTGTTTCCTTAAATTATCATTAAATTGGCGTAAAAGGAAGTTTTGTGATGGACACATTAGCTCGTTTTATTTAGAAATTCTTGCTTTAAGTTGATACGTTCTTGATTTTTTTATTTTGATCTTTTCACGTTTTGCCACCGTTGATGTAATATTATCTTTTTTTTTATATAGTGTCGCTACCGTCAGAATTTTTTTTTTAAATTTTTAAATCTGATTTTAATTCGGCCAATGTTGGTGATATTTAAAGAGTTAATCACTGAATCACATTAAAATAGCGAATAATGGGGAAATAAATCTGTGTAAAACGTTTTTTTTTTGCTTCGGTTCGCAAGAAACTAGGGGTGAAAATATTTAGTGTTTCCTTAAATTATCATTAAATTGGCGTAAAAGGAAGTTTTGTGATGGACACATTAGCTCGTTTTATTTAGAAATTATTGCTTTAAGTTGATACGTTCTTGATCTTTTTATTTTGATCTTTTCACGTTTTTTCACCGTTGATGTAATATTATCCATTTTTTTTATATAGTGCCGCTACCGTCAGAATGTTTTTTTTTTTTTAATTTTTAAATCTGATTTTAATTCGGCCAATGTTGGTGATATTTAAAGAGTTAATCACTGAATCACATTAAAATAGCGAATAATGGGGAAATAAATCTGTGTAAAACGTTTTTTTTTGCTTCGGTTCGCAAGAAACTAGGGGTGAAAATATTTAGTGTTTCCTTAAATTATCATTAAATTGGCGTAAAAGGAAGTTTTGTGATGGACACATTAGCTCGTTTTATTTAGAAATTCTTGCTTTAAGTTGATACGTTCTTGATTTTTTTATTTTGATCTTTTCACGTTTTGCCACCGTTGATGTAATATTATCTTTTTTTTTATATAGTGTCGCTACCGTCAGAATTTTTTTTTTAAATTTTTAAATCTGATTTTAATTCGGCCAATGTTGGTGATATTTAAAGAGTTAATCACTGAATCACATTAAAATAGCGAATAATGGGGAAATAAATCTGTGTAAAACGTTTTTTTTTTGCTTCGGTTCGCAAGAAACTAGGGGTGAAAATATTTAGTGTTTCCTTAAATTATCATTAAATTGGCGTAAAAGGAAGTTTTGTGATGGACACATTAGCTCGTTTTATTTAGAAATTATTGCTTTAAGTTGATACGTTCTTGATCTTTTTATTTTGATCTTTTCACGTTTTTTCACCGTTGATGTAATATTATCCATTTTTTTTATATAGTGCCGCTACCGTCAGAATGTTTTTTTTTTTTTAATTTTTAAATCTGATTTTAATTCGGCCAATGTTGGTGATATTTAAAGAGTTAATCACTGAATCACATTAAAATAGCGAATAATGGGGAAATAAATCTGTGTAAAACGTTTTTTTTTGCTTCGGTTCGCAAGAAACTAGGGGTGAAAATATTTAGTGTTTCCTTAAATTATCATTAAATTGGCGTAAAAGGAAGTTTTGTGATGGACACATTAGCTCGTTTTATTTAGAAATTCTTGCTTTAAGTTGATACGTTCTTGATTTTTTTATTTTGATCTTTTCACGTTTTTCACCGTTGATGTAATATTATCTATTTTTTTTATATAGTGCCGCTACCGTCAGAATGTTTTTTTTTTTAATTTTTAAATCTGATTTTAATTCGGCCAATGTTGGTGATATTTAAAGAGTTAATCACTGAATCACATTAAAATAGCGAATAATGGGGAAATAAATCTGTGTAAAACGTTTTTTTTTGCTTCGGTTCGCAAGAAACTAGGGGTGAAAATATTTAGTGTTTCCTTAAATTATCATTAAATTGGCGTAAAAGGAAAATTTGTGATGGACACATTTGCTCGTTTTATTTAGAAATTCTTGCTTTAAGTTGATACGTTCTTGATTTTTTTATTTTGATCTTTTCACGTTTTTCACCGTTGATGTAATATTATCTATTTTTTTTATATAGTGCCGCTACCGTCAGAATGTTTTTTTTTTAAATTTTTAAATCTGATTTTAATTCGGCCAATGTTGGTGATATTTAAAGAGTTAATCACTGAATCACATTAAAATAGCGAATAATGGGGAAATAAATCTGTGTAAAACGTTTTTTTTTGCTTCGGTTCGCAAGAAACTAGGGGTGAAAATATTTAGTGTTTCCTTAAATTATCATTAAATTGGCGTAAAAGGAAGTTTTGTGATGGACACATTAGCTCGTTTTATTTAGAAATTCTTGCTTTAAGTTGATACGTTCTTGATTTTTTTATTTTGATCTTTTCACGTTTTGCCACCGTTGATGTAATATTATCTTTTTTTTTATATAGTGTCGCTACCGTCAGAATTTTTTTTTTTAAATTTTTAAATCTGATTTTAATTTGGCCAATGTTGGTGATATTTAAAGAGTTAATCACTGAATCACATTAAAATAGCGAATAATGGGGAAATAAATCTGTGTAAAACGTTTTTTTTTTGCTTCGGTTCGCAAGAAACTAGGGGTGAAAATATTTAGTGTTTCCTTAAATTATCATTAAATTGGCGTAAAAGGAAGTTTTGTGATGGACACATTAGCTCGTTTTATTTAGAAATTATTGCTTTAAGTTGATACGTTCTTGATCTTTTTATTTTGATCTTTTCACGTTTTTTCACCGTTGATGTAATATTATCCATTTTTTTTTATATAGTGCCGCTACCGTCAGAATGTTTTTTTTTTTTTAATTTTTAAATCTGATTTTAATTCGGCCAATGTTGGTGATATTTAAAGAGTTAATCACTGAATCACATTAAAATAGCGAATAATGGGGAAATAAATCTGTGTAAAACGTTTTTTTTTTTGCTTCGGTTCGCAAGAAACTAGGGGTGAAAATATTTAGTGTTTCCTTAAATTATCATTAAATTGGCGTAAAAGGAAGTTTTGTGATGGACACATTAGCTCGTTTTATTTAGAAATTCTTGCTTTAAGTTGATACGTTCTTGATTTTTTCATTTTGATCTTTTCACGTTTTTTCACCGTTGATGCAATATTATCTATTTTTTTTTATATAGTGCCGCTACCGTCAGATTTTTTTTTCTTTAATTTTTAAATCTGATTTTAATTCGGACAATGTTGGTGATATTTAAAGAGTTAATCACTGAATCACATTAAAATAGCGAATAATGGGGAAATAAATCTGTGTAAAACGTTTTTTTTGCTTCGGTTCGCAAGAAACTAGGGGTGAAAATATTTAGTGTTTCCTTAAATTATCATTAAATTGGCGTAAAAGGAAGTTTTGTGATGGACACATTAGCTCGTTTTATTTAGAAATTCTTGCTTTAAGTTGATACGTTCTTGATTTTTTTATTTTGATCTTTTCACGTTTTGCCACCGTTGATGTAATATTATCTTTTTTTTTTTTTTTTTTTTATAGTGCCGCTACCGTCAGAAATTGGAAATTAATAGAAAGACTCACAGAGCGCTGAGAAGGAGATTTTGAAAGTAAATACTCCAGAATCTTTTTATTTACACATATTACTAAAGCAATTATGAAAATATATATCCATATAAGGCCTGTTAAGACCAAACTTGACCCACCAGAAAATAAATTCTGGCTGCACTTGTGCTTGGCGCGAAACTGAAAATAAAAAACTTTCATTACAATGTAACACCTATTTCTTGGCTGGTAAAGTGCTTTCTGTTACGCAGCGTATATTAAAAAACTCAAAAAAAAAAAAAAAAAAACATTTTCAAAGAGAATATAGAAAACGCGTCAACGTAGTATTGACAAAAAGATTTCAGGAACATTAATACAGAAATGAAAGCCGGTCGTGTCACTGAAAAATGAATTCCGATTTTTATTGAAAATTTTACCGACCTCTTCCTCTTTCAAAAATTCTGCAGTCAACAGTATTATATTCTTTTTGTCGCGTTTCAAAGCATTCAATTTGATCTCCGATTCTTGTTTATCTTCATTCTTTTAGAAATTCTTGCTTCGAGTTGACATGTTCTATTGAGCTCTGAATAAATTGTCTTTTATTAGGCTTTTCAAAAATTATCCCTGAATTTCCATTTTGAGGTCACTGATTTCGTAATAAAGAGCAAGATGAATGAACCTCTGTCTTATTTCGTGTTTAAATCAGAAAAGAAATGTTAAACAATTGTCTTCCTTTTCTGTCTTCAATCGGGAACTTTTGCTATCCTCTTTAAAAATAAGAATCTTTTCTTTGTTCTATTTTGCCAAATTTCGGAAGATCCTTTCTATTTCAATTTTGACAGATCAAAGAACTTAAAACTAGTACTGATGTCTAACATATAAAGTTACGAAGTTTAAAATGTTTAGCTGTGTAAGATAGGTAAAAAAGGTTCTTTTTACCTAAAAGTTAAAGGAAAGTTCTTCTTTAAAAGCCTTTTTTTCATAATTTTATTGAAATGTTCAGGGTGTTTATAAAACACACTAATAATAAACATGTATTAAAAAAAAAAAAAAAAAAAAAACATGATTTAGATTTTTATCTCCATTTTTTTACTTCTTTTTACAAAAAAGAAAGTATTGTATTCGCGAAAAAAATTTCACTCAAAAATCGGCCTTAATTTCCATTTTGCTTACCCCCGAATGAATGTTGTTCTTTTTTCGACCCGACCACACATAAATATATGCCTAGGAACGTACAGACATCCGAAATATCTATTTTGACGATCCTCGAGTTAATTACAACCAGTTTTCCCGTGACGTCCATATGTACGTATGTATGTGTGTATGTATCTCGCATACCTCAAAAACGGTATGTCCTAGAAAGATGAAATTTGGTACGTAGACTCCTAGTGGGGTCTAGTTGTACACCTTCCCTTTTGGTTGCATTCGGATGCTCCAAAGGGGTCTTTTACACCTTTTTGGGGTAAAATCATTGTTAATTTCAAGGTAAATTCAAGCGGTGCTATAATTTGGCAAACACGTGGCAATATATCGCCAAGCTTTTGGCTGCCAAATTTTTTGCCAACCTGGCGAAAATTTTGGCGGTTTTTTTTTTTTTTAAATTTTTAAATCTGATTTTAATTCGGCCAATGTTGGTGATATTTAAAGAGTTAATCACTGAATCACATTAAAATAGCTAATAATGGGCAAATAAATCAGTGTAAAACGTTTTTTTTTTTTGCTTCGGTTCGCAAGAAACTAGGGATGAAAATATTTAGTGTTTCCTTAAATTATCATTAAATTGGCGTAAAAGGAAGTTTTGTGATGGACACATTAGCTCGTTTTATTTAGAAATTCTTGCTTTAAGTTGATACGTTCTTGATTTTTTTATTTTGATCTTTCCACGTTTTGCCACCTTTGATGTAATATTATCTTCTTTTTTTTTATAGTGCCGCTACCGTCAGAAATTGGAAATTAATAAAAAGACTCTCAGAGCGCTGTGAAGGAGATTTTGAAAGTAAATACTCCAGAATCTTTTTATTTACACATATTACTAAAGCTATTATGAAAATATATATCCATATAAGGACTGATAAGACCAAACTTGACCCATCAGAAAATAAATTCTGGCTACACTTGTGCTTGGCGCGAAACTGAAAATGTTCTTAGTTTTACGGAAAATGCTTACGTGGAAGTGCGTTAACATTGTGAACAAACCTTCTTCAGATAAGGATTAATAAAAGATAAAGCAATGCTTATATCTATAGTTTCTTTTTTAAAGAATTTTCATTGTTATTGCAACACATTATAAGTAACCTTTGCTCTTAAAAAAAATTAATACCGAAACACAAGATCCACTGTTAAAAGAAATATAGAAACAAATTTCAGAAATGAATTATCATATTCATATAATCCACATTTTAAATAAAACTTTTGTCCTCTTTCTTTTGACCATAAACCGATAGCAAGACGAAACATTAAGCTAAGATGAAAAATGTAAGAAAGCGAGAGAAAATGACGATTTCTGAGACGACTCATATGAATAATTTTCCGCGTATGGTTTAAAGATTACCTTAATGGAAAGGCATTTGCATTTCGCAAAGTGTAATGTTACGACCCTTAATTGGAAGGTAATGGAATAAAGATAGGAGGAGCGAAATAATTTTATTTTAAAATTTTTGCATTTCCGTTTGATTATTTTTAAAAACATATCAAGTATTGAGGAAAAATAACCGTTAACAGACATTGTGGATTTTTGCTTTGCAAACAAAGATTTAACTTTTAATATGAACAGAGATTACGGCACCTGGTGAGAGAGACCTAAATTAATATTACATGAGGCTCATAAAGTGCCAAATAATGTCAAAGTCTAAATCTTAACGTGGACAGGGTGCCGCTTATAGCTCGAAAAACTAAAATTCAAAGCTAAAGGAAGTTCTATCGGAGAATATTTAGACAATATGAAACTGGAGGACCAAAACTAATATAGAGTTTCAAAAAGAACGGTGGACTTTCAAACGGGTATATTTGTAAGAGTTGGAATGGTTCAAAAACTACTTTTTTACAAACGTAAGCCATTATAAAGATGTTCTGTGCTCTTCTACTAACGCCTGAACGACACCACACTTACTTTCAAAGTCCTTTCCCACTGTACCATGTACGCAGTCACAGAAGCAATTGGTACAGAAATCCAACTGGACGATGCTTGTCCGTTCAATTTAGGTAACGTTTAAACTGATACAGAGAACATCTTATTTTAAAATAATTCTTCCTTTATTTACATTATGTACAAATGCCGCTTCTTGGCTAGCAAACAACTGAAGAGAATATAGTTGAAGCTTTGATTGCATTAAATTAAGGTTGTTAATAAAAAATCATAGTCCTTCGACGTTATAAAGAGTAAATGAAAATGTTACTTCCCGGTGGTTCCAGTCCGTGGTATGAAGGTACTGTTGAGGTTGACTTTTCACGAACTAAAATAGAAGGGCCGGTTCTCATCCAGCGACCTTTGGATTCTGCGCATATAGCGGCTTGAAGGAAAGACCTCGAAACAGTCCACTTGACTACTGCCTGGTCTATGAACGAACTGAAGACGACCACACATAGCGCAACTCGCGCTTTTAACCAGTTCACGGCGTATGACGTTTAACCTCCTCATTTTCATTTCGGGGCGGAGACTCTCCACCAACTTTACAGTTCGTCAGGATGAGCAGGTACGTGTTTATCACGTGGTGTTAGGTCTGATGACCTTCTATTTGAGCAGTCTTATAATGCTAAACGCCACTTCCTATATCACCATTTTATCTAACTGAATAATAAATAACAAGTGGTACTCAAAGGATAACACGTAAAGACATCTAACAGCAATCTCATTTCAGTCATTAGAGAATTGCAAAATTGTCCCGGATCGGCAAACTTATCAAACCCCACTATTTTTTTTAATCACTCTATAAATGCATGTTTACAAACACTACAGGTAGAAAACAGGGAAATATTGTGCTGCAGTAAACTGAACTAAACGGGCGAAGTTTTTTTAAATAAAACACACACACACACATATTATATATATATATATATATATATATATATATATATATATATATATATATATATATATATATATATATATATATATATATATATATATACACACACACAGTAAAACCTGTGAAGTTGACCACCTGTCTAAGTTGATCGCTGTTTTCAGGCACGGAATTAGCCCTAATCATATAAATCAACCTTTGTAAGTTGACTACTAAACTAGTGCACCGCAAGTGGTCAACTTACACAGGTTTCACTGTGTGTATGCATATATATGTGTGTGTGTAAAAACATCAAGTTTGTGAAAGTGTTACTCAGAGCTTTAAAGAATTTGATGCTCTTTTTTTTTTTTTTTTTGCTTTTTTTTCTTTCTTTTTTGCAAGTTTTGAAAAATTTTATTCGTGGGTCCGCTAGGACATATTTTAAAGTCCGCAAGTCCAAAATTCGAAGATTTCATTACTAGCTATCATAAATATTGTGATACAATACATTCGAGTGTTCCAAAATATATATACACACAGTGTTGCTTGATAGAAAAAGAAATTACCGTATAACTTCGCAAATACGATTTGAAATGAAATGAATCCGACTCACTGCCGGAAAATTCGTTAGTTTTCATTAAAGTGTTTTCTAATGCATTCATTTCAGACACCAAACTAGTTAGGATTCAAACTGTTCATTTTTTTTCTTCTAACCCTGAAATGTGTAGTCTGAAATTAGTTTTGCTATTAGTGCAATTTCAAAGTTTTAAAAATGTTTTGAGTGGATTATTATTTACCTAGTAATATTTTATAGTGGTTATTTCACTTCAAACGATTTAAATAATTTCAAATAAGTTGTTATAAAGTACAATTGTAATGGAATAAGGGGTCTATGCTGCCAAGTGGTGAAAGCACTAGCTTCGTACAGCCTGAGTAAAAACTTTAAGGCCAGTAAATTTGTTTGTGAAAACTAGAAAATAAAGCTAAATTGATATTAATACTATTGTATTATTAATTATTAATGTTCATTTGTAAGAAATAACACATGAGACAGGATTTGTAAAGTATACAATTACCAGAAAAACAGTAGTATATTCATTGTTAGTATTTTAGCTTGAGTAAAAACTATAAGGACACTAGTTTATTTTTTTTGTAAACTACAGCCTTATATACTGGAAAAAATATCACCGCAGTTAACAAGATTGTGGAAACCCTTCAACTTGTAGTTTTGTCCTTAATTTTTTCAAAGTTTTGGTTTTCTTTGTGAAGATACCGAAAGATACGAATTTAACTGTTCATGCAAGAGAGCAGATTGAAGTTTTTCTTTAGCAGGGATGATTAGGCGTACTATTGCGAAAAAAATGGAAGATTTAAGATTGAAGTCAAAACTTTTCTTAATTGAAACACAGTTATGGTAAAAAGAACGCCGGGAAAAGACCTAAAGCTTTGTCTTCGCATGATGGAGGAAGAGTTTGTTAACTTTTCTCATCTGAAAAGTACTCAATTCTGAAACATATTCAAAAAATATGTTTCAATGTTTGTAAAAAACGATGAATTAGAAGGTGTGGAGATTTTATTTATGCAGCAAAATCGCCTAAGCCTTAGTTGCTAATCAGGTACAACATAGGGCATTTAAACTTGAGTCAGGAAATCACGACCTCGAGTAACCAATGGCTACAAATATTTTTTTTGACGAAAAGAAGTGGAATTTGGATGGACCAGACAGATGGAAGCACTATTGGCATGATTTACGAAAAGAAAAGGAAATATTCTCCCAGCGCCAATTAGATGGAGGCTCTAGCATGACTTGAGATGGCTTTGATTATGATGGTGTGGGCTCAGTTACGTTTGTTTCAGGTAAAATGATTTCACAAGCATATCAAGATGTCCTCACAAGTCATCTTTTACCAAATGCTCAATTTTTTGCTGGAGAAAATTTGAAATATCAGCAAGAAAATGCACCCATTCATTAGAGTAACAGTGCAAAAAAATGGTTCCAATTTAACAATGTTAAAACTTTAAAATGACCAAATAAGTCTCCAGATCTTAGCCCAAGAGAGAACTTATGGGGTGACTTAGCAAGATCAGTTTATGCAAATGGGAAACATTTTACTTCATCAAACAGAGCTGAAAATTACTATCGAAGATGAATGGCATAAAATAGACCCCGAACGTTATCAAAAACAGTTTTATCCATGAAAACAAAAATATTTAAAGCAATTTAAAGAAATGCCTTCTAAACAAGCTCATAAATGTTTTTATTTTTGTCTTCATATGCTTTTTTTCTTTGTTGGCCTTAACGATTTTACTCTGGCTCAAATAGTGATCGGTAATATTTTCTGATAAAAAAATACTTACAAACGTAATTTTTTGACTTTTTTACTTGTATTTAAAGTTAATAATTGTCACTCAAATGAGTTTTTGATCCCAAGTTTAAAATGTGTCCAATTTCTTAAAAAAGCTTACTAGCCTTAAAGTTTTTACTCAGACTATATGCCTGAAATCGTGGGTTTGATTCCTACCGGTGCCCTTAGTTTTTTTTTTCTCTTGTTATGGTAATTTTTCTTGTATTGTACTGTTTGTCAATAATGTATTGTACTCTGCGTTGTCTTATTGCAGGTCTACCCTCCTTGTAAAGCAATATACGGCAACTATATTTTCTTTAGCTGTCGGGTACGATAACAATCAAACATTATATAGTAAGAGCTATCTACTTAGAGGCTGCCTACAAAAGATGTGCTTTGAGGGGATTTATGATCGTACAATATTATGACAAAAGGGAGGGATTGAGGGAGGGGTAACAAGAAGCGTGGCATCACTTTTTTTATAAGAATATGAAAAATAGCGAGACATGTGAAAAAGGGGAGCGGGGGTAAGGGGCAGTTTGACTTTTTTTTTTCTCCTTATTCACTCCAGGGTCCTTCATACTTCCATTGTTTGTCGTTTAACCTGTTGGATGGGACCCTGAAGAGTGTTCTGATTTTTTAATCCGGAACAGAAGCCGAGCAATCCCTGGTCCAGCAACCCCCCGAGATAACGTTTCACTTGGAGGACTTTGTGATCACGAGCATATTAAACATCCCCCCAGTCACCATTAATGAAGACGGTGGCTCTTCGACCGGCTAGGATCGAACCCGGGACCCTCCGGTCACAAGTCCGATGCCTCACCGATCAAACCACCACGACAGTCTGGAACTTCGTGACAAAGGGTGAGGGGGGTCAAAAATGATTAAAAAATGTGACATGGTCAGCCCCTCATGTAGGACAAAATGCAGCATTATTCCTTTGAAAAAGGCCACTTTTTCAACAAAAAAAAAAGTTTTCAATTTAATGGATTGTTAAAACTCGCCTTATAGGTGAAATAATATAATATCTACTTCATCCGCGCTGTTTGAGTTAAATATTCATTATGAGCAGCATTACTTTTTTTAGAGCAAAATATTCCTTCTTTCTAATAAAATCTTCTTTTATTTCATTCGTATGAGATAGATCTGTGATTAATGACATCTTAATGTTCACGTTCAAGTTCTCCGGAAAAGCATGCACGCCATGAGAGCATATAGAGCCCGAAAATAGGGATGTAAGTGCATTAAGAGAAGAAAATACAGAATGTGAGCTCCGCCAGCTAATCCTAATGGCAAAAAGATGACTACCTTCGGGTTATCATCCGTTTTCAAAACATGAGGTGGATCGAGAGCAGTTTCCCCATTTGGAAGATGCACCGATATTTCGGACCAATTGCTATTGATTAAGGGGAGAGTAGCTCCGAGATTCAATAAAGTAAGCATTACATATCCTTGCTAACTCTGTACTTTACTGCCACCGAACCGGGAGGTTTTTTTTTTTTTACAAATGGCGCGCTTTTTATATCTTCGCGAAATAGGAAAATTATTTTCCAAAAGCTACATCAAAATGATCATTTCTAATTAAAAATCGAAAAAGAAGCCCTGGATATGCAAGGAAGGAAAAGTTATCTTTTTCCTATTAATAAGATGGTAGAAATAGTTTTGTTCTACCCTGTAACATTTTTTAGATCTATTAGAGGCTAGTTGGAAAAAATGCAAGACAAATTTCAGCGGCCAGCGATGGAGCGGATAGGCTTAAATTAGTAAGTTTACGACCGAAAAATATTTTCATACGATAGTGGTTATCGAAGTATTTTTAAGAAAATTGCATAAATAAACTTTTTGATCATTGTTACTTATGGATTAAACGATATATATAATTTACAGGTCAGGGGAATAGTTTGGGAAATATCTTTTATTGCTATGTCTTGAATTTTGAAACCGCTCGAACTAAGAGCTCTATTTTTATTTTATCCCCAGTGATGATGATAATAACGATTTGAGATCTTCGTTACAATACGAAGGATATTACTTTCCATTTACGAAATTTACTAAACTCATTAAACAATATTCAGTCACATTCCTTATTAATTGTAGGGATTAAAGCTGTCTTAAATCGGGCTTATTTTTAACTGAATCTTTTTTTTTTAATTTTTTTTATTGGATTTGCTATTACAGTGCGTTGAGAATAACGAATTACTCAAGAAGTGCATTACTCAAGAAGAAGATAGATAAAAATGCTAAGAGTGGCATTTCAAAATAAATCGTGAGACAATTTTTGTACTATATGCGTTTCAAAAAATATTTTAAACTTTTATCAGAATCTACTTTTTTCTAAAAGTTTAATTTGAAAAAATATAAAAGGACCTCTACGAAAATCATTTATTACATCGCATTAGAATCTGTATAATTGCAAAGGTTAGTTCTTCATGAAAGTTTACAGCAAACTTATGATTACCCTCAGAATTGGGTGGCACTAATGCCCCAAATAATAAAAATCGCGGATAAACATGAGAAACAAATAAGGTAAAAATTGTACTTCCTTTAAAACTTAGCTGTATTGATGCATAATACTTCCTACAAACAATGAAAATATAAACAGTACAGTGATAATGTTTGTATTTTTGCGCAACAGAACTTAATATCATTGTAGAACAAGTTTATGTGCATGAAGAAAGCACAAAAAATAAAGAAATAAATAAAACAAAAATAATCGAGCTTGAATTTGCAATTTTCCGACAAAAAAAAAAAAAAAAAAAAAAAAAAAAAAAAAACATTGATATTTGCTGCGAAAACACGCGTTCGTGATTGTTGATTGACTTGACTATAACTTAACTATAACATGAAAAGGAAGGATGCAAAAGCAAGGTTATCTAAATGTGAAGAGAGAAAATGTTTGTATGGATCTTTGCACATTTAAACGAGAAATAGTTAAGTTGATGAAGCGTTCTAAAACTGCCATTCACGTTGTCATTACTATAAAAGATGATTCCATCAAAATAAAACGAACCCGGAAGAAAACTAATTTTGGAAGCACGGCACGATCAACTCATTTTTTTACTAGATACTAAACAGGTTTCTTGGCCCATGAACTTTTTAAAAGTTTCCAAAAGCACTTGACATGTTTGGTCTTTGGTTTCATTCCATAGACTGACACAAAAAGTATGACAATAAAGAATGAACCATAGATATTCAAACATCATCGAGAAAATGACTGAACTGGTAAAGTCATTGAGCTATGAGTGTAAACAAAATGTATTTTAGCTCAAGATCCATGAAATTAAGAAAACTTTTTGTAAAAGTCGTCCTTTTGTCAACGCGGAAAAAGTTCTACGCGATTTCTTTCTTAGTCTTGTAGTACTTCGCAGACAATGTCGTTCGCTAAACAGTAATTTGCGCGGTAAATCTTTACTGATTACAAACCTATGAAGAAATAATGACTTGCAAATGTGATAATGTGGCAATTTTTTGTCGGAGGAACTGATTTCTTATAGTATATGCTACTAATAATAACAATTTTACTAAGAAATTCACTAATACATATTGATAAAGTTGATTAACATAATAAAAAAGCATTATTCAACCTATAACAGCTAACTTTACAGTTGTGAAAAAAGTGGTTGCTCGGCTTTTTGATTAGTTTCTTTGCAGTAAACTGTACTTAATAAAAGAGAAAAACTAACCAATGTAACAGAAATGGGTTTTATTCATTATTACCAACTAATAAACTACAGGGTGAATTAAAAAGAGTAGAGGGGTTTCATAAGATTATCGATTTGGAAATATTTAACCAACAACTCTCTGGTGGAGCTTGATTCAAAACACTAGCTTTAAGGTTTTAATTGGCTACCGCTAGACGTCATTGCGTGTTATTGTATGTGTCGCACTTGTTATTTACTGTTTAGTTAGTCACAATGGCAATTATGGGAGAAATGATACAGCACATAGTGACTGCCCCCCTATTTCACCGGACCCAACGCCATTCGATTTTTTCTTGTGAGGGTACATAAAGAATACTGTGTTTATACCCGTTTACTGCGAATCTTAATGAACCTAAAATTGGATCACTGCAGCACTTTCTTCTGGGACTGCGTACATGCAACTACGTAGGAGTTTGAGCACAAGTGGGATATCGTTCAGGCGTTAGGATGACGACACAAAGAACATCTTTAGAATTATTGAAGTAGGAGTGAAAAAGACTGGAAACAATTTTTAATGTAAGAAACATACACGACTGAAACCCCATTCTTTTTGCATCCTGAACTAAATTAAATAATTTTATCTCCGAAGTGCAAAATGCAAAAGGGAAATTAAACAACACACATAAGGATTTAAACATTAAAGCAAACCCACGCAAAATAATAAAATTATAAAATTACATATTTCTAAGAAAATAGATGCTAACTTTAAGGTCTTCACAGAAAAATTGTAGCCAGATTTATAACCAAAATCCAAAATTTAGAGAAATATTACACTCCAGTGATAAAATGTGTAATAATGTGAAATGAGATTTTGGACGAAAAAAACCTCGTAAGTCTGATCTACTTCCTAATTCTATTCCAGGATGTGAAAAGAAATTGAAACAAAGATGAGTCTATTTAAAGATTAGCCTAATAGCTCAATACTTCTGATTTGATCTTAACGACACCCAAATCATTCACCTAGAAAATCATTCACCTAAATCATTCATCCTCCCGAAATCCGACGAAGAGATTCAAAAGCTATTATCCGCGCTAGGAAAGTTCTTCCACGTTTTCGACCGATTGCTTGCACTTGGTAACACATCAAAACCAAAATGTTCAATCATAGAAACATTAGGTCTGAATTTAATCTCATGCAATATTAAAAAAGGGATTTGAGTCATTTTATCCTAGCATCAGCTTCAAACTAATCTTGCTTACCATGTAAACTATGTGCATGTGTTTAAATTTAAAAAAAAAAAGACAACACCTTAATTTTTGATATCTTTCAGAAAGAGCGTTGTTTTATGAATTATTTACGATTCGTTACGCTCAGTGAGCGTAACATGACTTCCCCCCCCCCCCCGCCTTTTTCAAATGTAAAGCAATGCTCAGATTTCGTTGTTATAAATTATACCATGTAAATGTAGGTGAAAAAGATCTGTTAAACACTTAACGCTTTCTGCAGGGAAAGGAAAGACATTCTTTTATAGAAGTGAGGCACAATTTTTAAAAGTAATCAAAAAAAATTTTTTTTTTTGCACTGTTCAGAGTTATTAAATTTTTCACAGCACTCACGTTTAAGTAGTTAAAATAGTAGTTTCCAGCTATGTCGTACTTATGAGTTCATTTTAATTCACCGGCAATGGTATACTTTGTCATACATTAAAAAAAGAAAATTTTGAGGCAAACAAATAAAACTAAGTAGTTCTAATGGTTTTTCTCAAAAATAATACTTATAAAGAGATAATGGAATTCATTCATGCGCCAATACCGAATTCCTCTTTAATAAAAACTATTTTTATGTGCACCAGAATAACCAACTTTTTTTTAAACACATCTTTTTTTTTATGACAGACATTTTAAAATTAGTTTAGTGCGGGAGATTATACACATAACGTTGCGAAATATGTGAAAGTGAGTCGCATTTGGTTTACCGACAGGTTTTCTGCCTGGATAATTACATGCTTGACTTATAAATACATCGGACAATTTTTACTTCGTACTACGTTAAGTTTTAGAAACGGTTCAGTCATAAAAACGTTAAATTTTTCCTCTAAATGTTTTGCTAGATATGAAAATAAATTTAACGTTAGTACATACAATTTTCTGAAATAATTTATTTCATTTATGAGAATAAAAGTCATGAACTCCTAGACTGTGACTTACGCTGGAAGAGGGGAAACCATTATTTTAGTCTAATTTTGAACTAATATTTCTACCGAGGGCCCACCCTCTGAACTTATTTATTTATGCTATTGCTTTGATTTATTTGAACCTTTTTTAAATCTTCGTTAATTTAACATTTATTTTCTAAATGAACTTGAAATAAGAAAGGTATTTTGTAGACAGTTTAAACTGAAGCATACCATGTCATATATTTTCTTTTTTATACAGCTGTTTTTGTTCGTTATTTCCTCCCTCTTCTTTTTTTCTATACTCTGTTACCCTTTTAATATTATTTTTCCCTTTTTTGAAATGTGCTGACCTTTTTTGTTTTCCTTCGCTTGAAACAAGAGCGTTTCCAAAAAAGTTTTTTTTCCAATTCTTTAATTTTCTATCTGGTTTCTTTATCTAAGAACGTGTTTTATTTTTTATACCAAAGCCACTACAAAACCTGTAATCTTATTTAAGAGCTCCTCCTTGAAATGTAACAAAACATGCATTTAGTTCTCAAGTAAAAATTCAATTCAACTTTTAAACTACAAAAATAGAAACAGCGGACTCGTTGTTATGACTTCTACGACTTAAACAACAAAATATAACCAGTTTTAGCAAGTAAGGTAATAAAGCTACAACATATTTAAGATACTATTATAATTTGGTGCGTCAGTGTATACTTATGACGCAAAAACATTTGTTGTTAAAAAAAAAAGCGGTTATTACCTTTAAGAATCGACTTTCAAATGATGATGAAAAATACTTTCAGACAATCTAAATGAGGCTGTCATTTTGAAAACTTGGTGTTGCCCCAAAATAAATGAAAAAAGTGTCAACATGAAACTCTTAGCACTTGGGAATAAATACTAGTTTAACACCTTTCAGAGCTTCATAGAAAAAATATTTGTTTGAAAAGGACATTCGCGGGGAAAACTAAAAAAAAAAAAACTTTAAGTAAATTATTTTCTTAATATATTACAAAATGCAATCGTTATGTTGTATAGCGTCATGCCAAAATATGAGAACACTTTATAATTCCAGAAGAATGCTGTATCAGCATTGGTGATCGCATTATTTCTACAATTTATTTTTCATCAAGCGTCCATTAGAAGCCAAACATTTAGTTGCAACTCAGTAAGCTTCTCGCAGATATATTCACCATCAAAATTTTTTCCATAAATGACAATTCATATAAGCAATAAGAAAAATATGACAACCTATTAGATGAGTGAAATAGGCAAATGTATTCTGCAAATCCTTTGCGCGTTGATAATAGGATATTCTTACTTTGGTTTAAGTTTGAATACTTGAAATAAATCTAAGAAAAGGAAATTCAGGAATATCACCCGTTTAAAGAAGCAGATCCTTTTATATGAATTGGAATACACAAATAAACATGATTGATGAGCGTTTAGAACGTTTCAGTCTAAATGTAAGATTTTTTTTTTTGGATTTGGCTCTTTTTTATCATAAATTGAAAATAATATGCAAGTAAAAATAAACTGAAATTCGAGAAAAATGTAATCAATGGTTTTGACACCCTTATATATTCCAAATAAAAAAATGATAGAAATATATATAGCACTGACCAAGCCAGGATTTAATTTGCGTCCTGTCAAAGTTGTTGGTATGAAATAAAATATTTATTTCTACAAAAAAAAAAAAAAAAAAAAATATGCACAGCATTTATTACGTCTTGCAATGATAAAGAAATTGTATTTAAAAAAATATATTTTAGCTTAAAACGTGGTTTTTTTTTTTTTTTTTTTTTTGATCCATATCTCTTCACGATATTTTTCATTGATACAATATTGACTAAAAAGCTTAGACGGTGCTAACTGTTTTCTAATATGGCAGTTTAGATCCATATAAGGACTGTTAAGATAACCTTGTAGACGGTAAATTCTGGCTAAGTAGGTGTTGGCGCAAGACGCCAAATCTTCTGTGCACCCGAATAAGTATATTAACGTAGTGAAACAAAGAATAAATAAAACGTTTTGAGGTAAGGATCAAAATTTAAAAAGATAACTCGTTCAATCTGTAATTTTTTTTATTAGTAAAAGACTTTTTCTTCATCAATAGAAGATACCTTAAAATAGTATGCTCATTTCAAAATTTAAAACATAAAATTTTTTTAATCAGTCTCTTTTAATAAAAGCACAAAGCGCACAATGCACCTGCAAATCCCGATATCGGTAAATATTTATACTGCGATTTTTGTCGTGATTTCTAACATGGAATTAAAACTCAAAATAATCGGAGGAGGTATTTCGGCATATCATTAAGTAAAGTTCAGAAATTTACCTTTAATTTGTGCGTTATTATGCTGATGAGAAATTTTGGTCACCCCATTAATCTACCATCTTTTTAATTTTAGTAAACAAATTTAGTTTACTTTACTGCACGTAAGTGCGGAAAACACTTATTTTTAAAGTGATGATGACGTAATAAACACATAAAGGTTAGTGCTGCGAAACAAATGGCTATTACGAAGAGAAATCGTAGCTTAACGTTCATGCGAAAAACCAGTCAATGGGGAAAAAAGGCTTCCGAGATTTACTCTGTAAAGTATTAGCATATTCCTATACTCGTTACTCGGCACTAATTATAACTTAAGCTGAAACATTTCTAGGACACTGATTTGTCTTTCAACAATTTAAAAGTCATCGACGGAGAGAATAAAAAAAGGGCTATTTGCGTGTGAGCACACAGCCTGCTAATGATTTCCGGAGAAAGAATGGAAAGTTTTGCAGATAGTTACTCAACTGAAATCGATGAAGTTTATTGCCATATATAAGCTATCAAATGAGACGCATACTTTATAGGTTTGCCAATAATAGTTTGGCACTTTTCGTATTCTTTATGAACCTTAGGAGTGCGTTGCTTATGTTCTCGTTTCTTGTCGATTAGTCCGATTATTTTAAATCAAGATGATATACATATTGAGCTTTTTCTGTTTATGGTAAAGGAAAATAAGAGATTTTAGTTTTTTTTTTTATTGTGGTAAAGATAGGTGTCAGCTTTTTACCAATTTTGCAAAAGAGTCAAGTTTCCTTTTTTACTTCCTTTTACAAAAAAGGAAGTATTGTATTCGTAAAAAAAATTTAACTCAAAAATCGGCATTAATTTCCATTTTTCTCACCCCCGAATAAATGATGAGGTTTTTTTCGACCCGATCACACGTGGATATATGCCTAGAAACGTACAGACACCCGAAATATTCATTTTGACGATCCCCGAGTTAATTACAACGAATTTTCTCGTGACGTCTGTATGTACGTATGTGTGTATGAATTTCGCATAACTCAAAAACGGTACGTCCTAGAAAATTGAAATTTGGTACGTAGACTCCTAAAGGGGTCTAGTTGTGCACAGTCTCTTTTGGTTGCATTCGGGTGTACCTTAGGGGGTCTTTCACCCCTTTGTGGGGAGAAATCATTGTTAATTTCGATGTAAACTCAAGTGGTGTTATAATTTGTCGAACACTTGCCGATATATCGCCAGTCTTTTGGTTGCCAAGTTTTGTTGCCAACTCGGCGACAAATTTGTCGATTATTTTTTAAAATTTGTTTTCAATTTGGCCATTGTTGGTCATATTTAGAGATTAACAATTGAATTACATAAAAATTGCCAATAAAGGGGAAATGATATTAAATCGGAGTAAAAGGAAGTCATGTGATGCACACAGCAGCTCGTTTTTATATGAGTAGGAACAGAGAACTTTTTTTGTTGTTTAATAGTTCTGGTAACAAACATAAGCGATTAAAACGATATTAAATCGGAGTAAAAGGAAGTCATGTGATGCACACAGCAGCTCGTTTTTATATGAGTAGGAACAGAGAACTTTTTTTGTTGTTTAATAGTTCTGGTAACAAACATAAGCGATTAAAACGATATTAAATCGGAGTAAAAGGAAGTCATGTGATGCACACAGCAGCTCGTTTTTATATGAGTAGGAACAGAGAACTTTTTTTGTTGTTTAATAGTTCTGGTAACAAACATAAGCGATTAAAACGATATTAAATCGGAGTAAAAGGAAGTCATGTGATGCACACAGCAGCTCGTTTTTATATGAGTAGGAACAGAGAACTTTTTTTGTTGTTTAATAGTTCTGGTAACAAACATAAGCGATTAAAACGTAAGTAAAATTTTAACTCCGACACTTCTATGTATTAGATATTACGTATCTATGTCATTGAAATCTGTGTTCGGCTGTATGTGTGCGTATGTCTATAATACTATATATTTCGAACTAACAATTGTTTTCCAGATTGATATAGGCACCCTTGCATTCAGGATATCCGGAGGAAGACATTCCGCCCTGTCTCACTCTTCCAAACCATAATGAGCCGGAGATATAAATTTATGAAACTACCATTAAAACCATCAATTAGCGCACGAGTTCGTGCCAAACCTGGCGATAAATTTCCCCTTTTGCCGCAAAGTTTCGAGAAATTTTCCCCAAATCACAGGCGTCAACGGGGTGCAACCCCCCGCAGTAGGCGTTGTTGCCCAAACTAACTCGCCGATGGTGGTGTACACCAACCACCGAAGGCGGTCACCGACTGTTGGCGAGCAAAGTTAGGAGTGGGATCCCCTTAGGTTCTAGATTATTTTTGTACTCTGATAACCGGACGGGTATTAAATCAGTTAGCATA
Source organism: Uloborus diversus (assembly GCF_026930045.1). Taxonomy (NCBI): domain Eukaryota; kingdom Metazoa; phylum Arthropoda; class Arachnida; order Araneae; family Uloboridae; genus Uloborus; species Uloborus diversus. The sequence continues at coordinate 206,441,153 of NC_072733.1, forward strand.
AAGATGTCAGCTACAAAAACATAAAATTCCGTAGGGACGGGGGGGGGGGGGTATAATTTTTAACAACACGTTCTTTCCTATGTTTGCACACCCTTTAAGCGAATATGGACAGCACTGAGCGTCATTTTGATAGCTATTATTTCTATGTAATGTATGTATATCCGGCTGACTTTTGGGGCCTGATTGAACACAAGTGAACCTACCCAGAACACATCATAGGAAAATGAATCTACCCAAACCATTTTAATATCACTATACAATAATTGAGATTTAAAAAAATAATTTTTCTTTAAATATGCAATCATTTCTACAGAATATTTTTGCATGTTTATGAATGCTCGGTAGTGTGTTGCATCCAGGACAGCATTGCGATATAAAATATTCAGAGTGCTATGATCAATAGTGTTTAATCAACATATTATGTATTGAAATAACATGTGTCTCACTAATTATAATGCTATTAACTAGAACAGCCTGTTTTACTACTTATAGTAAAGAGCGAGTTATTGAAACTGACTAAAGAAAATGCTCAGTACTATCTAAACGAAAAACTCACTATATTAACAAAATATTTACAACTTAGAATAACAAATTTACATATAGGACTCCATAAAAGATCATTCTTCCGTGATCTATCAATTCTATTTATTTTATTTCTCGCGGGCGTTGATCGTAGCAGACCATCAACGCCTAGCGCGGGCGTTGATCGTCTGCTACGATCAACGCCCGCTGTTGCTAGGATATCCCCCAGTCACATGGTTTCGTTTATGAGCAGCAAAATCGTTGCCATAGCTCGGTCTATTCTTATTATTAGTCTATGGTTGAGAGTCTAACTGCAGGCAAAAATTACAATATGGTGTGTCCTATACTGTATACTTTTGTATAAAAATTTCAATATAGAAAACATTGTCTTAAGTCGTATTGTCGTGTATGCAGGAAGAGTCTAAACTCTTGCGCAAAACCTTAACGGGTGTAGGAGGGGAGAATAAAGAGCAAGCATAAGGAACATATGATCGCAAACGTAATGCTTATGCGCTACATACACACAAAGATAATGGATGCAAAACAGGTCACAAATTTTTTACACAAAGACGATTTTACACAGTATTTTAGTTTTCAATGAAGGTTTAAAGCGCTCGATGAAATTTGCCGTCTGCAGCTGTTCTACATGCGCCGATATGAAAAAGCACTCACATTCGCAATCACGAGCCATTTTGACAAAATTTCCCCTTTTCAATGCATAAAGCTGCGAGCGTATGAAAGTAAAGTCAAGGCGAAACAATTGAGATTTCAAATCGTAAAATAATAAAAAGATTAAACAGTAAAAATTGAAGATTATTACAATTAAAACTGCCTATTGTACCACCTCGTGCTTTATGCAGGATGACATAATATACACAGGCTGGCCCCTTTTAGCATTGGAAAAGGGGGTTTTTGAAACCCTGAAACATGTCTGCATTTTATTTTCTTTTGGGAAATGTGTTTTTTTACGCCTCTTGTTTTTGTATGTGCTGCTGGTGATTACTAACCGTTTAAAGAAAAACGGTCAAGTAACTACAGTATCTACCTTTTTTTAAATAAACGCGTTCTTAAAATGTTCATAAAAATGAATGGAGTCTATTTAGAAATTTCATATTTTCAAACACAATATGGCTATCCAAAGGGAATATCTTTTCTAAAAACATCAATCCTCAAATTGAAAAAAATGAGTGGAGCTTTCAGCCTTTCTGAAATCAAGGAATAAATTACCAGCGAAATTCAGTTACTTCAACTTTTGATTAATTTCATTATTTCTATAGGTTAGTGCAATTGGATTGCCTGGCCAATATTCTTTAACTATTTGACTAAAAATCTTACTACAATACTGTAATTACTATATTTAAATCAGAGAAATATTTTTCATATATTTTATCCCTTAAAATACATTACGCTTGTTTTTCAATAACCAACAATGCAAAAACAACCTTTTATGTTTGATTTCATTGCTACTGCAAATAGAAAACTCTTGAAATGAAATATAACATCTTCGCTGTATGTAAAAAATTTAGAAAGAAAAATCCCATGCCATCAAATTAATCCGGTTTTTGAGGCTGTCTTATGAATTTGTTTTCGAAAAATTTCCTTAGTATGCAGACTTTTCCAAGAAAAATTTAGACACACATATTTCAAAGCCTAGATAAAAGGAATATTGGAGGGATTTCTTACGTTTTGCATCGCACGAAAGAAAACATCTCGTATCTTTTGCATTTCTTTGAAGAAAAATGTATGAAATATAAGAATAATAAATCTGCTTTTGTGTGTTTCGATAGAAAAGGTTAAAATATGCAACTCACAAATAAAAGGCGAAATGAAGATTTTTGTTATGCTTGAAAATTGAAAATTTTGTTTCATTAAACTAAGAGTAAATTGAAGATATTTTACGCTACCACGGATAAATGCAAATATAACAGCACTTCTATCGTGCCACTTAGAAGTCCATTTTAAAGTAAAATTTTACGCAATTTATTACGTATTTCGAAAGCACGTTTCTTATATAATACTTCTTTAAACTATAATTGACAAAATTTAATATACATAAAATAGTCTGGTGCCAATTTCGTGTCTGTTAAATTCTTTTTCACTCGTTTTTGAAAAGGAAGCAGGCAGAGGTACAAAGAGTTCAACAAAGTGAATCAGTACTGTATAAATTAATGATATTTTTTAGTTTTTAGATACTAACCTTTTCTCATTTGAAATGAAAATTTAAACAAAGCACTGCGTGTCCAAATCTTGCGATTTTGCATCAGAAAATCCTTGCGTGCCTGAATAGGACCCATGAGGCCTTTACTTATGAAAACTGTCGATATATATAGTATTCGACTTTCCTAAAAATTTTGACCTGGAGTACAATTTATAATGAAAGATACAGACTTCATCACAGACATCGATGCCAACAGGTCCATTTCAATGCTAAACATAGTTATTATTCATTGCTTTCATTATTTTTTTCTAGAAGTCCTTATCAGTTGCTACAGAAATGTCCACCATCTTTTTTTTTATTATTCTTTGAAGTTCGGATTTACTAGAGATATCGGGATTTAATAGATCTCGAGTTGGAAATTATAAGATAAAAGTTACTATATCCGTTCCCACTCAGTAGTTTCTTCACAATCATGGAGTCGGTATGGTAGAAATGACTCTACTGGTTGACAAATCCATGCGTATTCCTTTTAACAATCTCGGATTGCGCGTTGATTTATCAACCTGTAGAGTCATTTCTATCTGATTAATGCACTGCTCCTGCAGCTTTTCCGCGCACTATTATTTGTCTGAAAGCAACATTTAAAAGAAAACAAGGATGACTATATTTTTAGTATAACAAAGTAAAAAAAAAAATAAGTGCAAATAGAAATTTTCTAGAACTGATTTTCAAAACATCTGCATTCAGAAAAATACATTTCACGAACTTTCTTTCAACTCTAAAAACATGAAGGCAGTCTGCAATTTGTTCGGTTTGTCTTCTGTTTTCCAAACGAATGTTGTGAATACCGCCTATAATGGTCTTCATTCAAATTAACAGCACATTATGAGCCAACTTTTTTTTTTTTTTTAACAAAGTTACACATACTTTCGTCTTTATATACAACAAATGAAATATTTCAAGTCATTAACATTTTTAAAACGTTTAAACGAAAATAGAAGATTTTATGAATTTACTAAAACCATGCTTTTAAAATAAAATTCTTATGTAAAAGGAAACATAGAAATGACCTTTATTAGTTACATCATTTGGACGAAATTTATGATAAATTTAATGTCTGTTGTTGTTTCTTACTTTAATAACAACTTAAGCTCCCGATATATATATATATATATATATATATATATATATATATATATATATATATATATATATATATATATATATATATATATATATGTTGTGTGTGTGTGTGCAGTATTTGATACACTTCAGGAAGTATTATTGGAACATTATTTTTCACCACATGAAAATTAAAAGGCTGCAAAGTAGGATTATCACTTATGTAAAAATTCATAGCATTTATACCATGGGAAGTATTATCATAAAAGAATGTAGAACTTGATAGAAATGAAAAAAAGTGACAATATTAAAATTAGCGTTTAAAGGGAAAACATCCAAAAGACGTTTTCTCCTCCTCCTGCACAAATTTCGACCTAAGTATTGCAATTCTTAGGCAGTCACGCAATACTATCTGGCCTTTATTCCCTGTTGACTTTCGCAATCGTAAAAAAGCTGCGTGAAAATAGCTTATGTAACACCGGAGAGTCATAAAAAGTGATCGTGATAGCACGCAGTTAATATTCAAAATATCTTGAAATACGTTGGCCAAAGAGGTGCCCATCTCGTGTTGGTTAAATTGCAAGCGAACGGGGAACCAACTTCAGCAACCATTCACAATTGCTAGATTAAATCATAATGATACATAAAATGGAAGGCTGTTCCAAGTTCAAGCCACGGTTCGAGTAGACTTTAGGTTTTTCTTTGCTTGTAGAGGACCTACTCCCCCCCCCCCCCTTTTTTTATTAAACTCCATCAAAGCTTTATGTGGCAAAATCTTTTTTTTTTTAAATTTTTATAATGAGGAATTATGAAAGGCGATCAAATTCAGACAGATTGAATATACGCATAATGGATTAGCAGAGCAAATTCCAATACTAAATGTCTATTTTTTTTTCAGTGAGCACGACGGGTTTATCCATAAGTGCTACACTTTTTTTCAACTTTTTAACCCCTCTTCTCCCCCTCATCATAAAATTTCGCACTTCACTGTACCCACATTATATTATTAAAGTTGTATATTTTTGTCCCTAAATCGTTTTGCATTGTATGTATAGTAATGTACTATTCCTAAAATGTTATTATGGTTTGTTAATACAAATCATCAAGTTAATGTCAAGTTTGAGGTATTGGGCAAATTGATCCATCACATCAATGAGTTAGATTTTTAGGGCGTACTCAAGGTGTTAATTTGATATTTTGGTTCACTTCTTTCCGATTTTAAGATTCCCGGTTTTTCGTATTCGCATTCAAATTTGATTTCAGTTGAAATTAAAAAAAAAAAAAAAGAATTTAGTTGTGTCGGGAAGTAGTCCGTAAATAAAGAGACGGTAGGATACATTAAGCGCCTTGGCAGTACTCTCACTGTCATCTAATTGCATATCAGTCACGTGACCATTAAATGAATCATCGGGGTGGGCTATTGATTTTCTTTTTGAGTCTTAGACCGTATTGATAACTACTATGGACCGAAATTTGGACACCTCTAGTCTGAAGCGGCTTTGCTCAAAATTATGTGACACCCTAAAAGGGAGGGATAAGAATTTTTAAAAAATTGTAAATGGGAAAAGTACTGAAGTACTTAAAATATGTGTCGGATACAGTGTCTATCTTTTGGGCTGTTTGTCTGCCGCCCAAACGCATTTTGACAAAATAATTCAGTTAAGGAATACATTTTGATCAAAAAAAAGCCTTTTAAATCAAATCCTAGCTGCCCATTTATTTATTATTATTATTTTTTGGTGTCATCAAGAATTTGAAAACAAGCATTCTAACAGCAAGTTCTTAAAGCATAATATTTCACTAAAAGGATTTTTAGATTTCATCACATTGAATTCGTTTCAGACAATTTTTGAAACAATTAAAGCGAGCATTAAGGAGCAAAATTCAAAGTATTTTGTGAAAGAAGTAAATTAAACATTAAAGTGGAAATGGAATGTTTTTTGCTCTCGTCGAAAAGAAAGACAAAACGCACTTAAATTCTAGACATAATTTCAAAATGAAGTTGTTCGAATAATTTGGAATTTGTTAAAAACGTTTTTCTTAGAAAATATTACTTTAGGCACAAATATCAGGTTAACAGTAAAAATATGATTCACTCATAGTTTAGCAGCATTCAGAGATAAGGATTACACGTGAGAAAATATTTTAGATAGATATATTTTTCGAAACAAAAATTCAGAAAAATACTTTCACAGAGACATTAACCAGCTTTGAGGTAAGCATCACAATACATACTTCGGTCACGTGATCCTGACCGTCAGTGGGTTAATACACACTAAAAACTCGAACCTCTATTTATTGCAAGTTTTAAGCGAACAACATTTCCAGCGAGATACGGTAAAAGGATCGGAAAATAAATAGATTGTATGTGTTTTGCTGCACTATTTTTTTCTTTTTAAATTTCTTTTTCGTATCCAATCTTGCACATATCGGATATGCCCGAATATTTATAAATTGATACTTCCCTTTTTCAATGAAAAAAGGAAATTGCAACGTTGTTCCCGTCTGTTGGCGATAAAATCGGTTGCTTAATTTATGAGTTTGCGATAATGCTTCCTCTTTAGCACTTTTTCCTACTCCATACGAAACATTAAATTCCTTTGTTTACGAGTCAACCGCTTGATACGATCCGTTATTTATAAGGAAAGCTTAATATGTTTTTCGTGTTTTATGATTTCGAGATTTATGGGCACGTAAAGCGCAATCCTTTCCTGCTGGTGCAAAACAAAACTTCATTCTAAAAAAATGGAATAATTTTAGTTCAAAATATTCCAAGATGAATAAATATACCATATGTTTTTTTTTTAAGTCTAAGTCGGATATAATACTTTCTTCGCTGAAAAGCATCGAACTATCACATACGTAGATACTTTCATTTATTGAAATCAAATGATTTTACTACGTGCACTTAAAACAAGAGCATACGTTCTTTTTTCAATCTAACTACTTGTCGAGTTATGATAAAAAGAAAACACGAGCTGATGTGTGCATCACATGACTTCTTTTTACGCCAATTTAATGATAATAGACCTTGGAATAAGCAAGGAAACACTCTTTAAATATCACCAACATTGGCCGAATTAAAACCAGACTTGAAAATTTAAAAAAAAAAAAAAAAAAAATTGCCAGATATTTCGCCAACTTGGCGATAAAACTTGGCGGCCAAAAGTTTGGAGATATATCGCCAAGTGTTTGACAAATTATAACACCACTTGAGTTAGCATTCAAACTAACAATGATTTCCCCCCAAAAATGTAAAAGACCCTCTTAGGAACATCGGAATGTGACCAAAAGGGAAGGTGCACAACTAGACCCCACTAGGAGTCTACGTACCAAATTTCACCTGTCTAGAACATACTGCTTTTGAGTTATGCGAGATGCATACGTACATACACACATACCTACGGACGTCGCGAGAAAACTCGTTGTAATTAAAGCGTAATTCAAACAGCGTCCGCCCATCACGTTCGCCACGTAAAGCGGACAGAGTAATGTTTCCCGAAAAGGGAGAAGCATTCATACTTTGCGGACGCGAAAAAGGCACATGTCAGTCTCTCACCCAATAGAGTCAAAACGGATATTTCGGGTGTCTGTACTTTCCTAGGCATATATCCACAAGTGGTCGGGTAGATAAAAAATCTCAGCATTCATTCGGGGGTGAGCAAAATGGAAATTAAGGCCGAGTTTTGAGTGAAATTTTTTTTGCAAATACAATACTTCCTTTTTCGTAAAAGGAAGTAAAAAGTGCGACTTAAAATCTTTTAGTTTTTAATATGCTTTAAAACGATAAGGAACATATTTGCAACTATTCGAAATAAGCTTTGACTATCTTGATGGATTTATATAGTCTCCATTTGGTGGGAAACTAAGCTTCCAGATTCTGAAGAGGTAAAGGCTTTCAACTATAGTAGTTGTTTCTGAAAGAATTGATAATAGGGAATAAACTTGGTCTGCAAATGGTGATAAGTTATCCCACAGCTCCATCACAAGCAAATTGATTCACTTTAATAAGTCTGTACTCTAAAAAAAAAGGCCTTCATCTTTGAGCTGCCCACTCTTTCCAAAGAAGAAATTCGAAAGCGAAATCAAAAATTGATTTTTTAAGACCATTTTCAGCTAAACCATGAAAAAGCCAACAATATATTATCGTTAGTGCTAACAAATTTTCTTCAGTTTGAAGGCTTTAATTTTCATTTGAGTTCATATTTAAATAACATAAGGGATTTAATACTTTTTAAATCTTAATAGTTTTCTCAACTTTGACCGAATTGTTTGATAGTAATGCTAGCTAACATATGCTAACATTATAAGATACAGGTTAGTTTAACAAATAAATTAACAATCTGGGCAAAATTTTATTTTCAAAAAATTATAATAACATTAAAAATTTCAGCATTTTGGTTGGCATACAATGTATGTAATTATTTAACGAAAAACTAGGGAAACATATGGCTTCGCTTTAGGGTTTTCTTTGCTAAATAAAGAGTGTGAGGTAACTCAGTAACCTAATGTGTAACGAGTAAATTAACACATTCTCTTTTAAAAGAACATTTGGGGATTTTGTTTAAACTAAAATTTCAATGAAATTAAATAATATTATCTACTTACGTTCTGCTCATATTTTAAACTTATTTTCTCTTATATTTTTCACTGCTTTTTTTTCCTCATTCAATTTCACAAGATTGTTTTTTTTTTCATACATTCCTTTTCTTCAATTTTCTGTTATTTTATTTTGTAAGTAAACAGAGTAAAGTTACTGTTACCAAATTATCTAAAAAAAAAAAAAACCAAACTGATACCTAATTGTAAAAAAATAACCTATTATTTTACTAAGCTGTGTTTATTCACTAGTCGGTTTATTCTAGTTAATGAATTATCAAAATGTTACCATAACGCAATCAAAAACGGGAATGAATTGCTTTACGCAAAAACGACTAAACATTCTAGAAAAGCAACTTTGAAGCAAACCAATCAAGACAGAAGAAGCAGAAAAAAAGCAACAGATTTTTTTTTTTTTTTTTTTAGTTTCAGAATTCACGTTGGGGGAAACATGGGAGAACACAACTACTTTAATTATACCTATTACTAGTTAAGTAAATAGACGTTTTTCGCTAACTGGTAGGGTTTACGGGAAATTAGGATACTTATTTTTTGAACATTCAGGGCAGCATTTTGTTGTGCGATTTTTACGAGTTTTCTGTACACTTTAGCAGAAAAAAGTTAAGTTAGAAATTTCTTTGGTTAAAAATAGTTAAATCTCGCAGAGCTAGAGGTTTTTGTTTTCGAGGCATTTATATAATCGAATATTAAACTTTGCATTTAGATACCAATCCTATTCCAATAGTATTTTTTTTAACTTCAGTAACATTCTCAAGATCATTAACATAAAAATTGAGTTTTTTTTATTATCATTAATTGAAAAAAAAAATCAAGCAAAACAATTTTTAATTGAATGAAATGTAAAAATATACATTCAAAATTTATTTTTCGTTGAACTTCAACGGAACATCACCATACAACTAGTATACTAGAGATACTCCAATTAACTATCCATGTATGTTACGACTGTTAAAGAAAATAATTAGTATAAAACAAATTTGAACAACTGAATTACTTTATAACAAAGAAAAGCCTCTCACATACGTGAACAAACGTTCTGAGCATCAGCTACTTATCGCATGATCAGTCTTCAAATGAAACAAAAACGCTGCAACTGCAGAATATTTCAGCAAGAAAAATCAACAAATAAAGGAATGACATGCTAAATAAATCAGATTTTTTTTTGACAGATCGATCGTTTCACAATCAAGGAATACTTTCTAAAAAAATAAATTTCCCTGATATCAGAATTTACACATCATTTCAAAGCTTAGAGTTTTGTACATTACTAATATGCTCAGTGTTCTACAAATTTTAATGTAAAAGTACGTTGTATGTTTGACTCTTAATGAAAAAAAAAAAAAAAAAAAACATGAAACTCTGCTCTTCGTATCTATGTAAGTATATTACAGGAATTGGTGTCGCCTTTTGAGTTTTGTTTTATTCCTTTATGGCGCTCGAGTGTTTATCTGCATTTTCTTTCTTTTAACCGTCATCGAAATTTTTAAGGCTTGGATATAATATTATTGATAACCTTAAATGTTTTAACTTAGACCATTATCGTTGAATATTTGAACTACCTAATCATTCTCTAAATATATCATTGGTTAAACTTAGACAACGAACTAAACTTATGTTAACGAAATATATCTTTTTTAAAAACCATCATGTGCTATAGTTGATCCATTAGTAATGATTATGTAGAACCATAATCTTCAAAAAAAAAAATAAATAAATAAATAAAGTATTTATAATATTCTAATTGAATGTCAATCACCTTTACACTATATATTCAGCCTAATTGAATTATGAATGATAAAGATTTCTGAAGAAAACAGAATAGGGAAATCATCGGCGTCGACAATGCAAACAATTGAAATTATCCTGTTTAACGTTATGTATATTAACTACCCCGAAAGACCAATTCAATGCAGCCATCTACTTAAAGCTGTATGTGGTCCGTTTTATTTGAACTTTGAAGACATTCTCATTGGCATGAACTCCCCCCGAAAAATTGATTGGTGTTTGATGTAAAATTAAATCAGATTTTATAAATATAACTTTCTACTTATTTTGAGAAAGTAACTTTTGTCGTCTTTTATACGTTCATTCTTCTTACTATTTCGCGTGATATTATTACTAATCATGTTTAGAATCACCAAAGTAAAGTGAAATTTCCGTTTATATTAACTAAGAAATCCGCAAACTGCTCCTCTCATGTAAGGATACATTATGCAGTTTCAAACAATTGTATTCATTAAGAATAATCAACAATATGGCTAAAAAAACTCGGGCATCAGCCATTGTTAAATGCAGTATTCAGAAATTGACGAACATAAATTAACGCTGAAGGAATCAATTCCGAAAACATAGCCATCGCTAGCTCAAATAATTATGGTAAACTTTTAATGGGTGCTTGGTCTGAATTCGCAATACATAAATTAATGCGTGATTCGGTGACCACATCATTTGTTTCCAAAGCATTTTTTTTTCATGATATATTGATGTTTGTTCCTGTTTAGTGGTGATGACTAATGAAAAATTGTACCTCATGCATTTCGCATTAGGTGTTTGCCGAAACGTACATTCAAAAACTAAGATAAGTTTATTTAGATAATTTCATGACGATTTTTACTTTTAGTTAAAATCGTCTAAAATATGAGTGCTTTCTTCATGTTGTCGGTTGGAACCGAATTTTTTGGTGCAATCTTAGTTTTTGAGAACCTTTACAGGAGATACAACCAATGATCTACTCGACACTTCAATAGATACGCTGTTTTTCGAGCACTTCCACCAAGTCTTACCTAAAACTCCATTAAACTGCAACAATTCAAAATCTCTATTCACACTACGTTATCACTTTCATGGGGAGAAGTTTATATAAGTGGCATTCCAAGGTATTTTTGACATTTATGTAGAGTCCGTAACGTGACCTTTTTTGCCATAACTTTTTAATTTACTGTTTGATTAGCATATTATTTTATTTTGATCTTTACCAACCAACATACCAGCTCAAATTAAAATAATTTGCAAATCAAACGGTAAATTAAAAAGTTATGGCAAAAAAAGGTCACGTTACGGACTCTACATAATGTCAAAAATACCTTGGAATGCCCCATAAAGAAGTAAACTTACGTTTTGTAAAACCATACATTTAGGCTCCTTACCTTACGTGTAATGATTGCACTGCCGGGCAAAAAATGCCATACCGGAGTTTGGTAGTTTTTGAAAAGTGATTATCGGTGTAAAAAATTAAAACCATGTGATAAACATTTTGTTTTGTTCCTGCATTTCTCTATTTTGTGTAAAAAGTGAATTATGATAATGTATTGTAAACTGATTTAAAATGGAGAATAATAAGCAAATCAATAAATGAAATGAAATACAATGCATTTGTTGCTTTGTCAGTAAGCCCCAGTAAGTAAAAACCCTTCAGGTGCACAAATTTCCTACAGTTAAATATACGTTTTCTAAATTCCCACTGGTCGGTACTTTTAATGATGCGCGATACACCTCCTCTAATTGCCTAAAAGTCCATCTACTAACAATTTGCAATTTCGTGTGCTGGTTTTAGATACATCATTTCTTCTGCGGTTTTTTTTTTGTGTAGTTTATTTATTTGCATACTGTTTGTAGCTAGTTTTAATTTATCTTCAAATGACGATTATTTTTCATTATTTGTTCTAATTTCAAAGATTTTCTTTTAATCAGGATAGGTCTGCGGTTTTTTTTTAATCCTTTCGTTTGAAATTTACGATGATCTTGAATAACTTTGATCTTTTTAGTTTCTTTTATCAGTTTTCTTCTCAAAATTCTCTATAATTCTGCAAATACAAACAATATTTTCCACAATGCCTTCCTTTACGCAAACTAGCTGCGTTTCTCGGCTTTGCACGGTGTACCTCGAAAATATAAGTTATGTCAAGTAACGCATGTTCAACTATCAGGCTTCAATGAGAGAAAAAAACACAGTGCAATTTCCCAGCAAAATAATTCTTCTTAAACAAAGACAATTGCAAATCAAAAATTCCCGAAAAAATTAAACGCAACCTTTCAAAAACTAAAATTCTTGACTATCTTCTGATGGCCGTACAAAAAAAAAAAAAAAAAAAAACAATAAATCGCCAAATAATTATCAAAAGTGGAAAATTTTACCCCCTTTAAAACAAAAACAAAAATCGAGGTCACAATCGAGGAAAAAAGTGGCAACCTTCTGAACGCTAATTTAAAATGAGATCGCGCAAACGATAGTTTTCCGATCTGAAAATGTTGTTCCATAAGGCTTAAACATGCCTATAACATTTCTTCTGGTGATTTTAAAGCCTTTTTTTTTTTGAAATTCAAAAGGAAGTAAATGTACTCCATGGGTATTTTTCGTTGGCTTTCGAATGGCCGGATAATTATTTCGGGTAAAAAGAGCCATTTAAAGCCATTTTCGGGCCCTAAAATTAAAAACGGGTCGGTACTTTTTTTTTGAGTTTGACCCCCCCCCCCCCTCCCACGTTCCGTCTCGGGTGCTCAAGTATCTCCAAATTTGGTCGAGATCCGACGTGAACTGTGGATTTGTATAGGGAACATGCATAAACACATTCACATATACTGTTTTATTTATATAGATTTTTAAGGAACTAAAGTATTACTAAATATTGTCTCGTCAAATAGCGATACAAGCCCGTACACTAACACCTGGGACACAAACTGTTATTTGTTATAGTACCAAGAAAAGGTTTTCTTGAAATAAATATTGAAAATAGATATATATCAAATATCATATTGCAATGCTGCAATCAGTAGATAGGATTCATTTTTCATAAAAAAAATATATTTGTAATTTTACTAGAAATTAATCTTTACAAAAGATAAAGTGAATGATCAAGGAAGTGGCAGAAATAAAAACATGTTGCTCATAAATGCAACTCATCACACCATTCATTGATGAAAATATCATTTGTACTCGTTCCGGTACTCATCTTTATTGATATTTTACTTGTTTGTGCTGTTGAAGCCAAATATTTACAGCAGAAGATTGATCTTCGTTGTGTCTTGAAGAAAAAGGAATGCACAGTTAAAATAACAATGCTTTTAAATCGAAAAATCTTTGTTACTTTTAGCTAATACCGAAAATACCGGTATTTTACCTCAGCAAATACTAGTATTAATAAATTGTAAAACAGTTCGAAATGCCGGTCGTCCGTATTCGGTATTAGAGTATTGCAATTACTGTTCACACTTTGTAGTTTTTTCGACTCAATTTGGTGTAATTCAAAAAGAGCAACAATGTATCAAATACGCGTTTATTATGATGATGAGTATTTAGAGCTCTTTAATATCCCATGAGAAGTAATAATCATCGTGTGTTAGAGAAAAATATCTTCCTCACCATTGAAATAACAAACACATTGGTATTTTGCTCATTTTGAATTTTAGATCATAAGCGTACATTCGCATTTGAGGATATGGTTATGTTCTGAACGAAAAATGGCTTGTAAATTTGCTTCTATTTTGAAAAAAAAAAGAAAGTCAAGTAAAATACCCCTTTTGTAGAACTTAAACCCACGGAGAAAATTAAAAACACAAATAGGGATGAAAATAAGACAGTATTAATTTATTATTCGTAGTTCCTAAAAGATTCGTTCATTTTCAAAAATGACCAACTTGTCTGGAAGCAGTCATAATTTGATTTTAGTTTTACGTAGACAATCATAAAAACAAGAAATTGATTACAAGATCAAAACTATCTTTTAAACAGAAGAGATTCATTTTAATTATCTTTTTTTTTTGAGCAACAAGTGTGGATTTTAGATCTGGACATCACCCCCTTTACTACTCTACTGATAAGATGAAACAACAAGGTCTTTTCAAAATCAGTTACTTATAAATATTTAATATTTGAACTCCACGTGTCGAGATAGTCTAATTACCTTCTGTCGAAATCTGTCTAACAACACATTTGTAAGAAAGATTTCAGTACTCCCCCCCCCCCACGATTAACACGTTTTGCGCACAGTGATTCGGCTGAATGTTTGATCTCACTAACCAGCAACTTGAGAACCGTCAAAAACCAAAGCCATCGACAACATCGGTTTTTGTCGCCCATGGCCAATTTCATAGTTTTGGTTATGTAAACTTGAAACTATTTCTTGGCGGGTTTTTAACATTTATTTTCTTGTTTAATCTCTGATTTTTCCAAGAGTTAGGATTAACAACAGTGAATTTACTCCTGGATTTTTCCAATAAAGTATTTTTCTAACATGTCACTAGAGTACAGACTTTCTCTCTCTGTTCAAGGAATTTTCTCAAAATTGTCGAGATATCCAAAAACTACGACTTAAAAGCCTTTTGAATTTTTGTGAGTTTAACATTTAGGAATACATTTTACCTCACTGTTATCATACTGGACCCCTTATCCGTCCGTATCCTAATGCAATTGCGCTCCCTAGCCTCCCCCATGTGAGGCCCTAAAAATGTATTGCAACGGGCTCTCAAAACTATAAGTCTCGCTTTAATGAAAAAGCTGCATTTTGCAGGAGAGGTAAAATGAGCGATATATTTACCAGTCTCTGTTCAATTTTTGGACGCATTCTATATAAAACTAAATTTGCTTTAGTACTATATTTCTTCGCAAGTATTTAACTGTTGAAAAGACTTACAAGACTATATATAATAAGTATACATGACTGTATACTTATACTAAATCCCTATATCGCATTCAATGTATAGCTGAATCTAAATTAATACTGTTACATTATCCTACATGTCAGCCTTGTATTCTCTTAATATTTTGCGAAAAAAACTAATTATGATGAATTTCCTTGGAACGGATTTACATATGTCTAAACATCAAAGCTTAAACATCCCTAATGATACAATTAAATACGAATTAAGAGTTCATTAACTAAGCAATAGAATGAAGAAAATAAATATTCACATTAAATACATACCACAACTAAAATAATTATCTGGATAATAGCTCACATTTCAGTGTTTCGCTCATGAGCCAATAAATAAACTAAAAACAAGTTCAGTATAGTTAAGAAGTAAAAATATATTTTCATGCTCACGTTGTAAACACAAATGAGGCAGTGAGAAGGAAAGGGGTGTAAGTGGACATTTTCAAGTTTTGAGTAAAACGCGTTTAAAGATAACGTCCTAGGTAGGCTTTCATTGAAATTTTTTTCTAAATCATGCTGTATAACAGCAACTACCAGGGCTACTAGTATGCACTATCTCCTGCCCCAAGACAGAGGAGAGGTTCATCTACCGTTTGTAGTGGTTATCTCCAAATCTTTAATCTTGCCACTTACATCCCTTTTTTTTCTCACTGCCTCAAATGTAGAAATAAACGTGATTACTTTATTTCCACAATGCTGAAAGTTAGCAGCACTGAATTTAGATCATTTTTAAAAGTCAAATCACTTAGCCTGCTGATTTTAATTATATTTTAAAGTGCTTTAATTTTTAACACTGTAAAAATTATCTTCAGTTATCATTTGCAGTTTGGCATAATTATAGTGCCTAGAAAGAGTAGTGTGCCGACCGGCGCTTTTTTCCTCACGATTCTTGAAGACAAATTGTATGAAAATCGCTAGAGGGCAGTGCGGTCGAGATGCACGTTCAATTTCGCGGTGTTTACATTAGTAGACGCGGGATTTTGTTACAATTTAGTTCCGCGTTTCTCTTTTTTACCTTTATTGCGTGAATATTTCATGAAACAGCGTTTAATGCTTTTAATGGAGGCATCAAAGTAACATTAGAAGAAATAAAGCTTCATCTTGTTTCGTGCCAGGGTGCAAAACTGAATACAAAACATTCAAGGAAAAAGTTACGCTTTTTAAAGCTCCAGCAGATGAAGAAAAACTAAAGTGGAATTCGTTAATTCCCAGGTTAGATAAAGTTTTTGATAAATATTGCTCAATTTGTGCTGTGTATTTCGAAAAACATTTTATTGAAACGCATTTTAAGCATATTATAAATGGTGAGGAAGTTTTGATTCCTCGGGGAAAATCCTTTTTGAAAAATGAGGCAATTCCGACAATTTTTCCAAATCTGCCAACATACTTTACTAAAAAATTACCAAAGAAAAGGTCCATCAGGAATTATGCAGTTAAAAAAAATGTTCCCTGTTTGAAAAATATAAAACTTGATCTTTCCGCGAATGAAACAAATAACCACGTATAAATCTATTATAAATGAAATTGTTCATATTAGGTTGCGTAACTAATATTGGGTTTGCATGAAATTTAAAAAATCTGCAAATATTGTAGTTTTTGTATGTAATGAAAATTATGTGGAAAATAATATTGACGATAAAAAGATCATTATTGAAGTAGACACAAAGACAAGGATGTTTTCAAACCAAAATTTTACACAATTGACTCTGAAAATTTTATACTTATATTTTAAGGCAAATGTATTATCAATCAAGATGGCATAGGGCGCAGTTTGTTGTTGTTTTTAATGCCACTTGGGAGACTCAAGCCCCGTTCATGTAGCCAGCATGAGTTTAAAGCAGAAAGGAGCGACTCCTGAGTCAATGAGGCCCCTAAATGAGAAAGAGCCCGACTTGGGCACGGTATATGGTAGCACCACCTCTACAGTTTATAGGTCTGGAGAATAGGTTGGAAATCTCCAGCAACGCTACGCCTGGTAAATGTTAGCGACCGACCATAAAACTTTCGAACAAACGGAATCAACGAGCACGTAAGTTATATTTAAAAAAAAAGTTTTTTTTTCTTGAATTTCAGCCTTTTAAAATCCTGTACAAAATTGATAATTATTATTGTTATCGTCCCTCGTTATCGAGATAAAAGGTATTTAAATCTCCCGAAATTTTAAGAAAAGTTCCAAATTTAAACACTTGGCGAGGGATTGAAGGAACCAATTTATCACAGGCGATTTCCTCGTCTGTATTCACCCCCCTCCCCTATTCTTACGTAAGATTCCATTTCGTTTTTCAAAATGATAAAATAACAAATCTTGGAATCGTTACATCACTGGAATCGTTATTAAATTCGCATTATTAAATTAAACCTTTTGCGTAAAGAAATAATTACTGAAAAGTTAGAATCTAAACTGAATGTTTTTTCGACATTTTTTTTTTGATGTAATATTAATTACAAATAAAACATGCCATACACAATGCGACTCTTTTATTATATTTTACACTATAAACTCTTTGTAAAAACAAATAAAAAAACATCTTATCCTAACACGTTTCTTACCTTCCAGACGGAAATGGAACATAAGCTCTGCCAAATCACTTGACCGCGTAATTTCTAATGTGAAATACCGACTTGGAAAATATTACGTAAGAATGAGTTTGACCCCCCCCCCCCCCCAAGTAAGGGTACTTAGAGGCTTTTCCAACCCCCCCGGGCCCTCGGGATCCTTACGTATTTAATGAATGGCCCCTTATAGTCAACTATTTTCATTGAAGATAAATTAGCATAAGGTAATTTTATATGCTTCATAAAATAAATGAACACCCATGTAACAAATTGCACTTATTACCGAATTTGTCTTTTGCGCTGAAATAAGTTCAATCCGAAAAACGGGGCTTTTAAACTGCGAAATGAGCATGCAATCGCTGATTTAAAACGAGTCTGATTGAGGAGCATAACGTACTCCTCGAGCGCAGCGCCATCTGGATTTTCCTCAGATCTGACCTCACTTTTTCCCCGTCGATCGGCACACTACTCTTTCTAGGCACTATAGCATAATTAGAGAAAATTGAAAATTTATAACCAAAAAGCATGTCGCCAGTTGAAAAAGACGTCAGAGAAACTTCTT